>NW_015160974.1:0-60032 GCF_001447785.1 Gekko japonicus
AATAAACTTTACAAAAAAAAGAGAGAGAAACCGTCTAGATTCAACTGAGTACCAGCAAATAACCAATTAAATAAAGCTAAGTATACCAAGCATTGCAATCGGGCTTGGAAAGGAGAGGGCTAGTTCAGGATATCGCAAGAAAGTGGGGCCGGGGGAAGGAGGAACACATCCAAAAATACTAGCACAGAGGGTTTGGAAGCGGCTAGGTTAATAAGGGTGCCAATATAAGTTGAGGGTAGTGGATGGTTAGAATATAAGAAGCGGAGGTGATAGAAGCTGCAAAAAGTTTTCTTTGTGTTTTTTTTTGTATTTTTTGTAAGAGAAATGGTGAGGCAGAAGAGACCGAGGGTGACGAGGTGAAAAGCTGGAGAGTGAGGGAGCGACGAGAGGAGTAGGGCGGTAGAAAGAGCGGAGGACGGCATTTGTAGGAGCGAAAAGCCGGGAAGCCGAGCCAACGCGAGCAAGCCTACCAGAGCTGACGAGACAAGCAAACAAGCAATGGACCATATAAGAAGCGACGGATCATATAAGGAGCAACGGACCATATAAAGAAAGGAGTAAAAAGGAGCGGAGTGGAGAGGAAAGCAGCGGAAAGCAGCAGAGCAGAGACAAGATATAGAATAGATGGGGCGAAAGGTGAATAATAAATAAAAAGATAGAGGAAAAGATACAAAAGGAGTGGGAAAGGAAAGTATAGATAAGAAATAAAAAGCACTGATAAGGAACAGAAGGAACAGAAGGAATAAAGGGGGAATAGAGGGAGAAAATACAAGGGGAAAGGAGGGCTAGGTGAGTTACCAAATCAGTAAACAAGAAAAAAGGGAGAAGGTTTAGGAGGACAGAAGTAGTGTACATTTATAAGTTACAGCATAAAATGCAAATAAGGGAATAGGAAATAGGGAAAAGGGAAATAGTTGAAATAGTATAAAATAAAATTAAAAATATGAATAAAAAAAATAACAACTAAGGGAAGGGAAATTAAAAGTAAAATAAAGACAGGCCAGTAGATAAAATTAGAAAGGGAATAAATATATGGCATCAGGAGGTAATGGGTGTAGGAAATTATCATTACCATCACCAGAGGAGCAAGGAGGAGTAAGCCAGCTCAAACCAACAAACATGAGTAGCACCCAAGCAATGATGAAAGATTTAACTAAATTAATACAAGAAAGTGTGACACAGGGGGTGTCACAAGCTATGAAAAAAAATCGAAAATACGTTGCCTGCATTAATTAAAAGGGAATTAGATCCTATAAGCAATAAAATGGATGAGTTGGCAGCGCAAATTAAAACTGACACTGAAGAATTAAAAAAACTAATAACAGACAACACACAAGAAATTTAAAAAATCTTAAACAATCAGGGAAAAATAAAAGATAGAGTGCGTGACTTGGAACTAGATGTTCAGGAAACTAAGAGTAAAAATGAGAGGCTTGAAGAAACACTGATAAATCTAGAAATGGATAAAGCAGCACTGATAATAAGGTGCCAAAATGTACCAGAAAATCTAGATAAAAATGGTACAAAATTTGGCGGGAGAACTGAAAGTGGCCACAGTAGAAGAGTTATATAATTGAATCGATTCAATATATCGGAGAAACTCAGCATGGGCCAAGAAACATAAAAAAACGCGGGAAGTACATATAAAATTTGATAAAAAGGAGTTGAAGGAAAGGATTTTAAGAGCTACAAATGATAATAAAGTTCAAATTCAGGGGGAAGAATTGATTTTTTAAAGAAATACTGTGGATGGTAAGGGAAAAAAGAATGCCCTATATAACATTAACTAACCTGTTGAAAGATAACAGAATAATGTTCCGATGGCTAATATCTGAAGGCGTGCTGTTCTCATAAGTCAAAGATATAGAATAGATTCCGTGTTCAAGGCTGAAAACTTTCTGGAAAACTTTGGTGAAGATCTACGGCTGCAAAAGGAAGAAGCAGAGAAGGAAGATGAAGAAAAGGAAGAGGAAGCAGAAGAAGAGGAGGAAGGAGAAGAAAGCAGATTCCAAGAGACACATAAAAAGAAAGGGAACGTGACAAATGGAAGAAAACCTAAACCCAATAAAACAGCATACCAAATCTTGACTAGATTTAAATACAAAAGTAGAGCAAGATGACAACATGTAAGAAATTTAATATTATTTCAATAAATATAAACGGATTAAATAGTGCACAGAAAAGGAGGAGAACATTCCATCAATTACAGAACATTAAAGCTGACATAGTGTGTTTACAAGAAACACATATTAAAAAGACTGATGTCCAATACTTAGAATGTAATAAGTTAGGTAAAGCATTTATTGCATCAGCGGAAGAAAAGAAAAGAGGGGTGGTGATTTACGTGAAAGAATCCTTAGAGCCAGAATGGGTATACGGGTCAGAAGATGGCAGAATAATGGCAATTACAATCATGAAGAATGGGGGGGGAATCCTATTAATAAATATTTATGCACCTAACCAAAATCAAAAAGGTTTTTTCAAAAAAATGCAATCAATTCTAAGCCAAACAGTAGCACATAATATTTGCATAATAGGTGATTACAATTTGGTGTTAGACCCGGAAATTGATAGAAAGAAGGTGAGGAAAGGAACCAAATTGGGAGGAGTATTACCCAAAAGCTTTATGCAAATAGTGGAGAAATACAACTTAATAGATGTATGGAGAACAAGACTTTACATATTACTCCACACAACACAAGTCATGGTCTAGGATTGATATGGTATGGTTGTCCTCGGAGATGATAAGGGAAGTATTGGATTGTGAAATTCTGCCTAACACCTTTGCAGATCATAGCCCCATTCTTCTAACATTAAAAGAAGAGCACCGGAAAAATTGATGTTCAATAAACATAAAATTACTTAAAGATGAAAAATTTGTTCAAAAATTCAAAAAAGAAATAGTGGATTTTTAAAGATAAACAATAAACCAGACACCCCAAAGGAATTTAATGGGATGCTTTCAAAGCGTATATAAGAGGTTGTTTTATTAATCAAAGTGCATGGAAAAATAAACAGAATAAAAATACTATAATAAGTTATTACAACAAATTACATTGCAGGAAATCAGGATGAAAAATACAATAAGTAATATAAATGCCAGAACAAAATTAAACCTTCTCCATGATAAAATGAATTTAATGTTGAATCATGAAATAGAGCAAAGAATTGAATATACGAAGCAATATTATTTTGAGAACATAAATAAGCCTAATAGATGGTTAGCCTATAAAGTAAGGAAAGAAAGAGAAAAGCGTACAATAATTAAACTAAGAAATGAAAAAAATGAAGAGAAGTTCAATTTACAAGAACTTAAAGTAATAGTGGAAAACTTTTATAGGAATTTATATAAACGTGATCAGCAAGATGAAGAGCTAATTAAGAATTATTTGAAAGGAAATACGAATATATTCAATGAACAACAGAAGAAGATTTTGAATAAACCGATAACAATGTGTGAGCTGTCTGAAATAATTAAAAAGCAGAAAAAGAAAAGGGCACCTGGACCAGATGGGATTCCAGCGGAATTCTATAAAATTTTTGAAGAAGAGATAGGTTTAATATGTAAGGAAACCCTTCAGAAAATAGGACAAATGGAAAAAATTCCTGAATCATGGAATCATGCATTAATCACCTTAATTCCCAAACCCAATATTAAAAACTATAGACCTATATCATTGTTAAACGCGGATTATAAAACATTCGCTGGAATTTTGGCAAATAGATTGAAAACTGTGCTTTCACAAATTAGACATCAAGACCAGATGGGCTTCCTACCGAAGAGACAAATGAAGAATAACCTGCGTATAATTATAGATGTACTGGAATATTATGAAGAACATCCAGATAAAGAAATGCTGTTAATGTTCCTTGATGCTGAAAAGGCTTTCGATAACTTATCTTAGGAATTTCTACTACATAAATTAGAAAAGGCCGAATGTGGACAGTATTTCCACAAAATGGTTAAATCCCTCTACACAGTACAATATGCAAAAGTTATTGTGAATGGAGATCTAACTAATAATATAGAAATTCAAAAGGGATCAAGACAAGGGTGCCCAATGTCACCATTGCTGCTTATTTTCACTTTAGAATCATTAAATGATAGAATAAGGAACAACAACTTAATAGAAGGCCTAAAAATTAAAGAAGAAACATATAAGTTGTTGGCTTTTGCCTTGTGTTTATTCTTGAGAAACCAAAAACATCAATAGTACACTTAATGGATACAATTACAAATTATGGGCAGGTGGCAGGGCTTAACATAAATATAAAAAATCAAAGATCCTATCAAAAAAATGTTTACCGCAAACTTTACAAGAAGTACAAGATATAACGACAATGGAACTGGTTAGGAAAGTAAAATATCTAGGAATAAATTTAACAAATAAATGTAGCTCATTGGTAGAAGATAATTATAATAAGTTATTAAAAGAGATAACAACGGATTTGTCTAAATGGAAAAACATACCATTGTCTCTTATGGGAAGAATAGCCTTAATTAAGATGAATATACTGCCAAGATTCTTATTTTTAGCACAAAGTATACCGGTATTAAAAAAGCAGAGCTTCTTTGAAGAGTTAAATAAAATTACTAGACAATTTATCTGGCAACATAAAAAGGCAAGGATAAAGTGGAAAACCCTGCAGGATAGAAAAGAAAGAGGAGGATTGAGTGTGCCTAACTGGTACCTATACTATCAAGCGGCTGCCCTGGTTTGGATAAAGGAATGGATCACTCTAGAAAATAGGAGACTTCTGTTATTGGAGGGGCATGATCTATATATGGGGTGGCACGCGTACATATGGTACAATAAAGATAAAATCCACACGAATTTCAGGAAACATTGGCTTAAAGACACACTAAATAAAGTTTGGAACAAGATAACAGAGAAATTTTATAGGAAAGTGCCAAGGTGAGTTTCACCCCTGGAAGCATTTATTAAACCAGCATTAATGACAACTAATAAGAAAGAAACTTACCAGACTTTGTCAAATAGAGAAAATAAATTAATAATAGAAGGGAAGCTGTTGAGGGAGAATATATTATCCTGGTGGGAAAGGATTATGCTGCAAGATAGATATAAAAAGGATATGATAAGAGGTTTTGAAGATAATAACAATGAATTAGACAAAATATGGCTGTCCTCAAACGACAAATTTATACAGAAAATATATGGGTTCCTATTGTCAGATTTTGAAAAAGATGAAGAAGTGAAAGGAGGACAACATGGATGAAAGATATAGGGGAAAGTATAGAATTGGATAGGTGGTTAAAGACATGGGAATCGGCTAAATATATGAGGCCCATATCTTACAAAGAAAATGTTTACAAATTGTTCCATAGATGGTATTGGTCTCCAAAAAAAATAGCTAAATGTTATCCTGGTTATTTCAACCAATGTTGGAAATGTAAGGCTAATATAGGGACCTTTTATCACATGTGGGGACATGTAGTAAGATACAGGGATATTGGAAAATGGTGAGGAAAATGATTCAAGAAATAATGGAGAAAAATTTGGCATTGGAACCAGAAATATATTTATTAAATATCAAGATAAACACATATTTGTATATATAATAACTGCAGCCTGATTGTTATTGGCCAAAAACTGTAAATCAGACATATTACCGACTAGAGAAGTAGTAGTGAAAGTGCTAGATTTAGCACGAATGGACAACCTGAGCCTGATGTTGCAAAACAAAAATGATAAAGTATACAATAAAAGATGGTCTAAGGTATATGAATGGATAGATAGGTTGAATGTATGAGACTCAACACTGTATGTTAAAAGTGTTTTGTAATGTTTTGTAATGTATATACGCTAAAATCCAAATAAAAATATTTACCAAAAAGAAAAAAAAGAAATTGGAAATGGCCACTCTTCTAAATTTTGAAATTCGGGTACAAGAACATGTCTGCTGTGAAGCCTCACAGTGGCATTGATGGGATGGCAATATTGCCACCTGGTCCTCATGCTGGTGGACTTGCAGCAGATAGGGCAAAGCCTAAAGTGGCCTCTCCTAACTGTTCTAGGTTTCCCTTCAACCATTGCATACCAAGGCACTGTGACTGGTAACATCACTGGCTATGCGGTGCGTCACAAAGCTTGGAGATGACAAACAGAGGCTTAGATTGAACCCGGTAATGTATCAGGCCTCAGCGGTTCTGCTGTGACATGTACCACATGCTGAGGGGACGAGGACATTGCTGCTGTTTTGTACCTTGAGAGTTAGTTGTATTCTCTAACTGGATTGTGAATCCATTCCGATGCCAAAATTTACTTTAGAATTTGAGTAGAATGGGTCTGTTCCATCTCATGTACTACTTTGACCTGCATAAGATAAGGAAGGAAATAACTGGATCTTTTGGACAATAGTTTGTGTTGCACATTCCAACCTTTCTGCTGCTCTTTAAAGTTAAAAATAGAATACCAAGGACGAAGGGGGAGAAATCAGGAGAGTTAGTGCTTGTTTGATCCAATGCCTTTACTTTGCTTATCATGGATTAAAGAGCATCTAAAAATATCTGCCTCACCCACTGCTTCCTCTTGGAACTGACATTTTCAATAACAGTTCTGATGCTTCTCATGGTAAACAGATATAGATCTATGCTATGCATAGTCAAAAGGAGCTGAGCTCTCTGTTTCACAAACATTAGGTAGATCATCTTCCTGTATAATAAAAAGTATTTTCTGTAAATATATATGCTACCTATAATGAACAACAAAAATAATTTTCTAGAAATAGGAATTTATCCATTTCTATTGCTTATACTTGGGGATCAGCATTCCTTCAGAAACTACATTTTTGTATCAAAGAAACCCAGACTTGCACCCACAAAAAACAGTTTCTGGATCTTGAATAAATGGGGTAAATTTGCACGTGAGAAGCTGTCTTAAACCAATTCAGACTGATGGATAACTTAATTGATTTAACATTATATTCTATTGCTACCTCTTCTACCAGAGACATTCAAACAGCTAGCAACATGATTCAAACCAGTTCATTAAAACAATTAAAAACAACGATGCACAGAAAAGAAGCAACAGCCAATATGCAAAAACAACAAACAGATAAGAAAACAAGAAGGTAGTTGGTAACTAAAGTTTACTAATGTAGGATGAATGAAATGTGAAGTTTGGGTACTTCCAAAAAAAGTCTGTTTTTCATTGGTCTTACTTCCAAAGGAATGGATACAAGGCCTCATAAGGACACATTAAACTGCCGTATACCAAGTCAGAACACTGATCTGACTTGGTATACCGTATACCAAGTCAGTGTAGGTCAGTATTGTCTACACTAACTGGCATGGGCAACCAGTTTCTCAGATGAATGCGTTTCACATCAGCTACTGATCCTCTTAACTGATAATGCTGGAGATTGAACTTGGGGCCTTCTATACGTAAAGGAAATGCTCTATACCAGAGCCATGGCTCCATCATCTTTATTAGAAGATCATGTTTAAACTTTAAAGAGGTGGATTATGCAGTACTTGCGATACTGTAGTCTCAGTCCATTTAGATAACAATTGGCAACCTGAATTGTGCCCGGAAAAGAACTGGTAACCAGTGCAAATCTTTTAAGCACAAGCAAAATATAAATAATCTACAGTCCTGATCACACAAAGAATTAGCCGTGCGATAGGCACAAATGCCGGGCAGATTTTAGGGGCGTGGTCACATGGGAACATCTGGCAAGCATCCCGTACCCATCGGCATCCACCAAAGAAGCAGAGTTAAAAAATACCAGGGAAAGTGCAATATTTGGTTTGCAACAGGCCGCAGATGGAGTTCCCTGTGTGATCGCACGTGGCAAAGAAAAAAACCTGATTCACTGCATTCTACATGAGTTAGCATCAGTGATTTATCCTACATGAAGTATCCTCAATTTAGTATTGTGTGTACTAACTAGTAGGAGCTCACCAGTGCCTCATATAGGAGGACTTTTCCCGACGTTCTGCATGAAACAGATATTACTAGGGATTAAAGTTGAGACCTTTTATTTATCCAGCTATTTTGGTCCCCTCTCTCCTCTCCCTCTGAAGCAGGATTCAACCTCATATGCCTAGCACAAGTAGCATGTGGAAGCCATAATTTTGGGGGGAATTTCTCTTGCTTCTGTTCTGCATGGGTGAGCCACAAGGGCTTACTACCAAATGTTGTGCTTGTATGATCCAGCTGTTCATCGATTCAAACACACAGGATATTATTGCTGCTTTGTGCACCTTTGGTGCACCTTTGCTCCTACGTAGCAAAAGCAATTTAGCCCTAATGTATCTGGAAGGAGAATAAGCTATATTTTACCTGCTGTCCTTGTGGTATATTTAATATATATATGTAATGGAACAGTCTGTGCCCCCCCCCCCGATATCCGTGTGATTTAGTTTGCTCCTATTTGGTGGAGCTCTTGTTTCAGTTTCCAGTTTTGTATGTTAGCTGTAGTTGTCAGTTGTGAGAGTTGTCCCCTTGCAAATAAAAGGTTGATGTTCTGAGCCAGCTTGTCTCTGCTGAATGGACCTGAGAACGGGTGCTTGAGTGAATACTCTAACCTGGGAACCCACAGCCAAAGGGGAACATTAAAGTCCTGATTAACAATGTCATCAATGCTCTAACCACGAATAGAGAGACAATGTTAATACTTTTTATTGCCTACTTAATTGTAGTGTGGAATGGGTACATGTAGGGTTTAATTTTTTAAAAAAAACCTTGTGTAGTGATCAGTGTTGTTACATGAAGTTCTTTTTAGAATGAATCCTTCCTAACCAAATGTCTCAACCAGTGTAGTTAATTAGAATTGATCTTACTTTTTAGCATCAGGAAGTGCATAATGGAAGATAAGATTAATTGTAATGTTGCATCACTTCATTTAAGGACCCCTAATAGGCAAAAACAACAGAACCAATCTGAAATTATAATTTTCAAATCAGTATGGTTTTTATAACCTTGTCAAATGTGGAAGCAGTCATCTAAATTTATGCTCGGAGAACAGCAAATCTTTCCTAGTCGTTATAATCAAGCAAAACATTGTGATATTACATGGTAGAAACCAGGGATTCTTTATAAAGAAGTATTTTTATAACTTTTCCTTGTGTAGCTGAGGAAGTGAATCAGACCAGTACAGAGGAAAAGATATAGCTATATTTGTGAAATGAAAATAAATAAGCATGGACTAAGTACATGTACACAGAGGAAGAGCATATTTCACTGGGCTAAAAATGGGTAATTTTCACGGTAGACCCATGATCCCACTGTGGTACTCCCTAGGGCTGCCAACCTCCAGATGGGGTCTGGAGATTTCCTGGAATTAGAACTGTTCTCCAGGTGACAGAGATCAGTTCCCCTAAAGACAATGGCTGCTTTGGAGGGTAGAGTCTATGGCATTATACCCTATTGAAGTAAGTCTAGAGTCTATGGCATTATACCCTATTGAACCCTAACCCTAACCCTTCCCTTCCCAAAACCCACTGTCCCCAGCCTCCACCCCCAAATCTCCAGGAGCTATGCAGCCTGGAGTTGGCAACTTTCATTACCCCATGTTTGTTTCTTGCTACCCACTTGCTTAGGGTTAGGGCTAGGGCTAAGGTTAGGGTTAGTCTTATGGTTGGGGTTAGGGCTAGGGCTAGGGTTAGGGTTAGGGCTAAGGTTAGGGTTAGGGTTAGAGTTAGGGTGGGGGTTAGGGTTAGGGTTAGACTAACCCTAACCCTAACCCTAACCCTAGCCCTAGACCTAGCCCTAGCCCTAACCCTAACCCTAACCCTAAGACAAACCCTAAACCTAGCCCTAAACCTAACCCTAACCCTAACCCTAGACCTAACCGTAACCCTAACCCCAACCCTAACCCCAACCCTAACCCTAAACCTAACCCTCACCCTAAACCTAACACTAACCTTAACCCTAAGACTAACCCTAACACTAACCTTAACCCTAAGACTAACCCTAACCCTAGCCCTAACCATAAGCCTAACACTAACCCTAGCCCTAGCCCTAACCCTAACCCTAACCCAAAACCTAACCCTAAACCTAAAACTAACCATAACCCTACCCTAACCGTAGCCCTAACCCTAACCCTAGCCCTAGCCCAAACCCTAACCCGAACACGAACCCAAACCCAAACCCAAACCCAAACCCTAACCCTAGCCCTAACCCTAAACCCAACGCTAACCCTAACCCTAACCCAAATCCTAACCCCTAAACCTAACCCTACCCTAACCCTAACCCTAACCCTAACCCGAGCCCGAGCCATAGCCCTAACCCTAATTGTAACGGTAAGGTTTAGGGTTAGGGTTAGGGTTGGGGTTAGGGCTAAGGCTAAGGCTAGGGTTAGGGTTAGGGCTAGGGCTAGGGTTAGGATTAGGTTTCGGGTTAAAGTTGGGGTTAGGGTTGGGGTAAGGGTGAGGGTTAGGTTTAGGGTTGGGGTTAGGGCTAGGACTAGGGCTAGGGCTAGGGTTTGGGCTAAAGTTAGGGTTAGGGTTAGAGCTAGGGATAGAGATAGGGTTAGGGTTAGAGATAGGGCTAGGGCTATGGTTAGGGTTTAGGGTTAGGGATACGGTTAGTGTTAGGTTTAGGGTTAGGGTTAGGGTTAGGGTTAGGGTTAGGCCTAGGGCTAGGGTTAGGGTTAGGGTTAGGGATAGGTTTAGGGTTAGGGTTAGGGTTAGGATTAGGATTAGGTTTAGCGTTAGGGTTAGGGCTAGGGTTAGGGTTAGGGTTAGGGTTTGGGTATAAATTTCGGAGTTAGGTTACGGTTAGGGTTGGGGTTGGGGTTAGGGTTAGAACTAGGGCTAGGGTTTCGGGTTAGGGTTAGGGTTAGGTTTAGGGTAAGGGTTAGGGTTCGGTTTAAGGTGAGGGTTAAGTTTAGGGTTAGGGTCAGGTTTAGGGTTAGGGCTAGGGTTAGAGTTAGGGTAAGGTTTAGGTTTAGGGTTAGGGTAACGGTTAGTTTTCAGGTTTAGAGCTAGGGTTAGGGTTAGGTTTAGTCTTAAGGTTTGGGTTAGGGTTAGGACTAGGGTTAGGGTTAGGGTTAGTCTTTTGTTTAGGATTATGGCTAGAGCTAGGGTTAGGGTTAGGATTAGGGTTAGGGTTTAGGGTTAGGGTTAGGGTTTGGTTTACGGTGAGAGAGGTTTAGGGTTAGGGTTAGGGTTAGGTTTAGGGTTGGGGTTAGGGTTAGGGTTAGGGTTAGGGCTAGGGTTAGGGTTAGGGTTAGAGTTAGGGCTTCGGCTAGGGTTAGCGTTTGGGTTAGAGATAGGGCTACAGTTAGGGTTAGGGCTAAAGTTAGCGTTAGAGTTAGGGTTAGGGCTAGGGTTAGTGTTAGGGTTTGGGTTAGAGCAAGGGCTAGGGTTAGGGTTAGGGTTAGAGACTTCCTTGACCTATTAATCACTGAGAAAGAAATAGAGGCAGCCATAAAGGCCTTGAAAAGTAACAAAGCACCTGTCCCTGATTGCTTTAATACAGAGTACTACAAAGCGCTAGCACCTCAAATCATCAAACCAATGGCAAACTTTTTAAATAGCATCCTAAAAGGAGGTGAAATTCCTAGAACTTGGAGGGAAGCGAACGTAATTCTTATTCCGAAAAAGAACAAAGACACAACAGATCCCAAAGCATATAGGCCAATATCCCTTCTGAATGTCGACTATAAAATTTTTATGCATATTCTAACTGCCAGACTAAAACACATCATCTCTTGGTATATACACAAAGATCAGACTGGTTTCATTCCTACTCGAGACATCATGGACAACATATGCAAAACACTGAACGTAATCCACTATGGGAGACTTCACCCAGAATATGATTCGATTCTCTTATCTATAGACATAGAAAAGGCTTTCAACACGCTTGAGACCTCATATTTAGACAATCTTCTTTCTCACCTTCAATTTGGTCCGGTATTTTGCAACGCACTCCAGAAGATCTATGAGGCCCCACAAGCCACTTTGCAAATTAATGGTTCAATATCAGACCCGATAAAACTTTGTAGGGGCACCAGACAGGGGTGTCCTATGTCACCTCTTCTTTTTGCACTGGCAATAGAACCCTTGGCCTGTCATTTGCGCTCTAAAAAAATATCAGGGAATTAAAATCAACAACAAGATCTATAAAATAAGCCTATTCGCGGACGACTTAGTTCTCTTTGTGGAGAACCCAAAACAATCACTACCAGTAATTCAAACAATTCTCCAGGAATTTGGCAAAGTGTCGGGTCTAAAGGCTAAACCCTAAAAAATCAGTACTGTACCCAATCAGCATATCAAAACAAGACAAACAACACATCAAAGGAAAATTCAATTATCAGTGGACTACAAATCATTTACAAACATTAGGTGTTAAAGTTCCTATTAACTTAGTCAACCTCATAAAAATTAATCATCGTGAAATAAGTAAAGATATCCAAGGCCTTTTTCAAAAATGGGACACAAAATTTCTCTCTTGGATGGACAGAATGGCGCTGATCAAGAGTTTCATTCTCCCAAAGTTTCTCTTTTGTTTCCGAGCCATACCTATATACATACCCCCACAAATACTAAGAGGGTGGCAAAAACTCATGGAAGCCTTTATTTGACAAAATAAAACTTCACGAATCAGTTCATCGGTGATGAGCAGACATATCCGCAAAGGGGGATTGTTCATTCCTGATTTACAAAGATATTACATGGCTGCTAATCTAATGAGCCTTATTTGACATTACCACGCCTCCCCAGAAGTGGACTGGATGACAATAGAAGAAACCTACCTTCATCAGAAAACATTCAAAGAAGCACTATGGGAACGAAACCTTAAACAAGTTCAACTTAATCAAAGCAACCCTTATTTAAACATGACTTTAAAAGTATGGTACTTACTAAAAAACAAATTGCTCCCTAATTCATCGGTTCTTCAATTTTTTACCAGCCAATCATGGTTTCAACCAGCCTTTGACAATAAATCCTTTAAATTACGGAGGAAAGCAGGAATCACGAGAATTATTGATGTTTTCCGCTACGGTCGAAGATTAACCAAAAGTGAGCTGGAAAAGAAATTTAAAATTAAAATACAGTGGTTTGAATACATGCAAATCCAGCATCTATTACAATCAATGCTAACCTCAAGGGTTGATGAGACTCCTTCCTCCCGACTATCAGAATTCGAGAACCTCTTAGAGCAAGACAGTCCACAAAAAAGGGCTTATATCCAAAATTTACGCAATCCTGTCAGATCTTGCTAATCAACAAATGACAAGTTATCAGTGAGAATGGCAAAAGGATTTAAACATCAATCTTTGTGATGACCAGTGGAACCAGATATGGCTAAAGACAAATCATATATCAAAATCTTTAATAATTCAAGCCTCAGCCTACAAGGTCCTATTTAGATGGTTCCTTACACCAGTTAGACTGGCGCATATGACATCTAACACAAGTTCCCTTTGCTGGAAGAAGTGTGGATTCAAGGGATCCTTTATCCACACATGGTGGGAATGTATCCATATTCGTGAATTTTGGAAACAAATACTACTAGCCATAACTCACTACACGGGTATTACTATCCCACTAGACCCAGCTATCATCCTACTAAATCTATGGGAAAATGACCAAATTCCAAAGATACGTAGGGATCTGATCTTAATTCTAATAATGGTGGCCAAAGCAACCATTGCTCAACAATGGAAAGATAACCCCCCCCACACAATAGACCAGTGGTTAGGGAGAGTACGCTAGAAAAATTTACAGTACATACAGGTAGTTTGTTTGTGAAAAATTTACTTCTAGACCCACTTGACAAATGGTTTCCTTTCCTAGAAAAAGTAGAAGCAGAAAAGACGTTAAATGTGAAATGGGCTTTATTTACCCTTGACTCAATGCTAAATTAATCCATTACCTCAGTTTTGACCAAGTACACTTTCTGTTCCTCTGTAAACAGTATATATGAGCATTGCGTGCAGTTGTTTACCCTGTATTCTGTCATCTTAAATGTTTCACTGTTATACTTATGCTTGCAATTGTATAAGCTTTACAAACTTTCATAAAATGTTTTATATAAAAAAATAAAGTTTAATGTTTGTTCAAAGATTGAGAGTCATTTTGAAACATTCTAACTGAACATTTCGAAAATTGTGCCTAATGTCTTCAGACTGGAATGAGTTTATTGTGGGAACAGGAGATCCAATTGGAGACACCAGTCGTTTACATAAACTATTTGGAAAAGCCATGGCAAACTTTAATTGGTGCAATCAAATGAAAAAAAAAATCATGTTTCAACTTGTGTTTTAGGGTGAGCTCCTCCGGTGTCCTTGAGATGAAAGCTGAACCAATACTTGTGCTTGACAGCAACATTTGTTTGTTTATTTACTGGCTCCCAGTGCTGCAAAACTTCTTTTAAGGCTGCTTGAAGTCAAGTCAGTAGTGCTGGTATGAAGCAACTGGCCATAAAGCACATTGCTTAAAATGCAGCCAGCCACAACTGGCTTGAGTTGCTTTATTGGTATGTCAACACCTCCTGATACCCTGTCAGTTGTTAATGAGAGAGCGTGAGAGAACACATGTATAAAACCCCCCAAAGAGCTTTTCTGAGTGCTTTGTATTTCTTGGATATTTAATGTATTATAATCTGATTTGACACAAAGAAGTCAGGGAATAGAAAAGAAATGCGGAAAAAAGTAATTACTGGAGGCAGAGGAAAGAAAAGAGCACTTTAAAGGAAGGGGCAGGCAAGCAAAGACTCCGTTGTGTGAGTTAAGACCAAAAGTAAAAGGAACACTTTAAAAGGCTTTTATTCCCGTCTTGGTGTTGCCTTTTATTTTTTAAACATCCCTGAGACTTATCAGGGAGAAAACAGACCAAAAATCACAAAACTTTTCGATTCAGAGCCTTGAGCAACATTCAATGACTTAAAAGACTTAAGCAAAACATGAAGGAAGAAAGGGGCGGGCTGGGGGTTGGGGAAAACTATCGTAAGACAAAGTTAATGGCCTTGCTGTGAGTGCTGCTTCCACAGAGGCAGCCTTGAAGTATCAATCAAAGAGGAGGAAGAATAGCAAATTTCCTACCCCTGTAACTGCAGCTGTTCACTACCTGAATGTTAAGCTCCAATCTTGCCAGGAATGAAGGACCAGAGACACAAACATACCTCTTCTATTTTAATTGAACCACAGCCGGGGGGAAATCTCCACTGCCTACAGGCTTGGTGCTTGCTCCTAAAAATGACAAATGTTTCTCCAGCCACAGATTTAACTGCATCTTTCACCGAGCAGGATTTAACTTGATTTGTGAGCACAGAAAAGAGAGGCTGTGCCACCACTAATGATTGATGCCAGCCCTCAGGGTGGGAGAAAGGGTCTCAGTCCGCAGGTCTCAGAAAAAGAAGGGGGCTGGCCTGGGTGCCAGCTAAGGGCCAACATGCTGCCAGCAAGCTGCCAACATGTCTTTTCCGTGCATATGAGACATGTCTACCCCCCCCTCTGCCTTTCCCTAACTGGCTTGGACTCTTGTGCGCATGTCCCCCCTCACCCTCAAGCACTCATCATCAACTACATTCCTTTCCATGTACGCTAGCATTGCTTTGAAGGAACCTTATCAGCCAACGCTGATCAAATTTTCCATCAAATTTTGTTTAAATGGTTTTACAGCACAATCCGCCCCCTTTGCTGCGCCTGTATTATTCCGGAAAAAGAAGGATGAGGGATTGAGACTGTGCACAGACTATAGTGTCAGCCACTAATGCATACCTGATGCCCCTAATTAAAGATTTACTTGCCGAGGCGGCAAGGGGGAAGATATTTTCCAAACTTTCCAAACTTGATCTCAGAGACGCTTATTTCCGGGTGCGCATCAAGGAAGGCGATGAAGCGAAAACCGCCTTTAACACTCCCTTGGGGTGATTCGAGTACCTCGTGATGCCGTTCAGCCTTCAAGGGGCTCCGGGGGTCTTCATGAATTTGATCAACGAGATGTTGCATAAACATTTGTTTAAGGGGGTGCTTGTTTACTTGGATGGCATTTTAATCTATTCCCCCGATCTACCCTCCCACGTGAAGTTGGTGAGAGAAGTTCTGAGTACGTTGCACAAGCACAAACTGTTTGCAAAACTCTCCAAGTGCGAATTCCATAAAACACACATTGAGTTTTTGGGTTATCACATCTCAGGGGCTGGTCTAGAGATGGACCCAGGGAAGGTACAGGATGTGTTGGGGTGGGAGGCCCCGAGATTGAGGAGGCAACTACAAAGTTTCCTTGGATTCGCCAATTTCTACAGAACATTCATACCGAACTTTACCCACATTTGCCTTCCCCTGACGGACTTATTGAAAACAAAAGGAAAGGGGCCAGATGTCACGAAACCCAGTGTGCCCCTGGTATGGTCACCCAAATGCCATGAGGCGTTCATGCGATTAAAAGACTTGTTCACGTCAGAGCCAGTATTAGCCCACCCCAATGAGAACAAAAAATTCATTGTACAAACGGATGCTTCCGACGTTGCGATGCGGGGGGCAATACTCCAAGAAGGGGAGGATGGGCTGCTACACCCATTAGTGTATGTCTCTAAAAAATGTAACGACTCCAAAAGACATTGGTCCGTGTGGGAGAAGGAGGCGGGGGCTATTAAACTGGCGTTGTCAACTTGGAGACATTGGCTAGAGGAGGCCAGGGGGCCGTTTGAAGTATGGACTGATCACAAAAACCTGGAAACCTTAAAAAAACCCAGATGCCTTAACGCCAAGCAGTTGCGGTGGGCTGATTTATTTTCTAAATTCCAGTTCACATTTCACCATTTTCCGGGCTCAGCGAACTCGCTAACTGATGGGCTGTCCCGCCTTCCCCAACATGCGAGTCAACGAGATGTCATCTTGGACTCAGTTTTCACTCCCACCCAACTGGGGGGCGCGGTCACCACACGTAGCCAAGCGGAAAAACTCCCTGCCTCTTCCCCGCCACCCGCTCTTGCCCCTCCCACGTCTCTCTGGGTGGAGTGTTTCCAGACGGAGCTGTCTTACAAGGAAAAATCATGGCTGGGGGGGTTGGAAGATTGTCAAAGAGTGGTAAACGGCTGCTGGTACAACAACTATAAGCTGTATGTACCAGAAACTCTTAGAAAAGAAGTGATGCTCTCAGTTCATGGATCAAAATTAGCGGGGCACTCTGGTTTTGTAAAATCCTTGCAGCGTAAAATCCTGTTACAACGACAATTCTGGTGGCCGCGCATGCGCAAAGATCTTTCAGCGTTTGTAAAAACTTGCCAAATCTGAGCAATGAGCAAACCTGGGGGGGGGGAGCCGCGGGGGCTGTTGCAACCTCTGCCCATGCCTACCCGGCCCTGGGAGGTGATCTCCATGGATTTTATAATTGATCTACCGCCTAGCAGGAAGAAGACTGTTATTTGGGTCATTGTTGATTTATTTTCTAAACAAGCACACTTTATTCCATTCCTGTCGGTTCCGACGGCCAAAGCTTTGGCCAAAGCGTTTCTCTTGAACATTGTATGCCTCCACATGCTGCCGACCAAGGTGGTCTCCGACAGAGGGACACAATTTGTTTCCAGATTTTGGAAAGAACTCATGTGTATTATGGGAGTGGAAAGGGGGCTGAGCAGCGCCTATCACCCAGTAACCGACGGGCAGACGGAGAGAGTTAACCAAACATTGGAACAATATCTCCGTTGCTTTACTAACTATCAACAAGATGATTGGTGTGATCTCTTACCTCTAGCTGAATATTGTTATAATAACACGTGTCATACCTCCATTGGGATGTCTCTCTTTAAGGCCATTTATGAATGAATGAATTTTATTGTTACAGCACATAGCCAGCAATTATAAAAAACCATAAAAGTAACTTACAATAACCAAATGGTAAAACTACTTTAAAAACAAGAAGGTTACTAAGGAACAACATTAAACGGTCATTTTGATCACTAAAACCAGACTTAAGAATACGCTGCAATGGAATACATTTAAAGGAGTAAAATAGAATGACAAAAAAGGCAATAAGATTTAAAATCAAAAAGTCCTATCCCAAGTGACAACCAGAACACTGATGAGCTTTTACGACCAAGGAGCAAAATTTTGCAATGTCTGGATTTCAATGTCTAAAATATCCAGATGGTGAATCTATTTATGTAAAATTATACAAGCATTTTAAAATCTCAGGCCATTTATGGATATGACAGTCCCCCCATGCCTTTTTTGGAGGGGGAACAAGTTGTGGAAACTGGAGACGCTGGTTCCTGATGTAAGACTCTGCAAGAGGCTTGGCCCGTAGAGAAGGAGGCGGGGGCTATTAAACTGGCATTGTCAACATGGAGACATTGGCTGGAGGGGGCTAGGGTGCCGTTTGAAGTATGGACTGATCACAAAAACCTGGAAACCTTAAAACCCCCCAGATGCCTTAATGCCAAGCAATTGCGGTGGGCTGATTACTTTTCTGAATTCCAGTTCACACTTCACCATTTTCCGGGCTCAGCGAACTCGCTAGCTGATGGGTTGTCCCGCCTTCCCCAACATGCGAGTCAACGGGATGTCATCTTGGACTCAGTTTTCCCCCCCGCCCAACTGGGGGGGGGGCGATCACCACACGTAGCCAAGCGTCCAAACTGCCAGCCTCTTCCTCGCCAAACCCCCTTGCCCCTCCCGCATCTCTCTGGGTGGAGCGTTTCCTGGTGGGGCTGTCTGACGAGGAAAAATCCTGGCTGGGGGGGTTGGAAGATTGTCACAAGGGGGTAAACGGATGCTGGTACAAAGACTATAAGCTGTATGTGCCGGCAACTCTTCGAAGAGAAGTGATGCTCTCAGTTCATGGGTCGAAATTAGCGGGGCACTCTGTTTTTGTAAAGTCCTTACAACTGTTACATCGGCAATTCTGGTGGCCGCACAAGCACAAAGATCTTTCAGCGTTTGTAAAAACTTGCCAAATCTGCGCAATGAGTAAACCTCGGGGGGGGGGAGCCGCCGGGCCTGTTGCAACCTCTGCCCACGCCTACCCGACCCTGGGAGGTGATCTTCATGGATTTTATAACGGATCTGCTGCCTAGCAAGAATAAGACTGTTATTTGGGTAGTTGTTGATTTATTTTCTAAACAGGCACACTTCATCCCATTCCCGTCGGTACCGACGGCCAAAGCGTTGGCCAAAGCGTTTCTCTCAAACATTGTACGCCTCCACATGCTGCCGACCAAGGTGGTCTCTGACAGAGGGACACAATTTGTTTCAAGATTTTGGAAGGAACTCATGAGTATTATGGGGGTGGAAAGAGGGCTGAGCAGCGCCTATCACCCGGAAACCGACGGGCAAACGGAAAGAGTTAACCAAACATTGGAACAATATCTCCGTTGCTTTACTAACTATCAACAAGACGATTGGTGTGATCTTTTGCCTCTAGCTGAATATTGTTATAACAACCCGTTTCACTCGTCCATTGGTATGTCTCCATTTAAAGCTGTGTTTGGATATGATAGCCCTCCTCTCCCCTTTATTGGAGGGGGAATAAGTTGTGGGAACTGGCGTTGCTGGTTCCTGGTGTAAGACTCTGCAAGAGGCTTGGCCAGTGCTCTGTAAAACTTTGAATGCAGCCAAGGCTGCCTATAAGAAACAGGCCGATAGGGGTAGGGTGAAGGGTTGGGCTCTACGGCCTGGTGATTTGGTGTATGTGTCTACCAAGAACATTAAACTGTTGCGCCCCAGCCGTAAACTGGGCTGGAAATACATTGGACCCTTCAAGGTGCGCAGGGTCATCAATGAGGTGGCTGCTTATGTTGAAGTGCCTAAGAACTGTGTTTCATTTCAGTCTTCTGAAGAAAGACAATGGGTCTTGCCAATGGCGAGAGGACCGCTCCCCTCCGTCTCTAAACGTGGTGGAGGGGGAATCCCATTTTGAGATTTCAAAGATCTTGGACTCTAAGCTGAAATGCGGCAAATTGTATTACTTGATTGAATGGAAAGACTTTGGGCCCCAGCACCTCGAATGGGTGGAAGTAGAGGATATTCGGGCCCCTAACATGCTCAGAAAATTTCATAGGGAGTTCCCGGGGAAACCGGGAGGTCTCCCGCTCTGACCGGGAGGTGGGTGGTGAATGGATTTTCGAGGGGGCAGTATGTCAGCAAGCTGCCAATATGTCTTTTCCGTGCATATGAGATGTGTCTACCTCCCCCTGCCTTTCCCTAACTGGCTTGGACTCTTGTGCGCATGTCTCCCCTCACCCTCAAGCGCTCATCATCAACTACATTCCTTTCCATGTACGCTAGCGTTGCTTTGAAGGAACCTTATTAGCCAAGGCTACAGGTGGTTCGCATTTGGAATTTTTTTGCTTAGTCTGTAATGAACAGTAGTGTGAGAATAGAAGAACTGTTTAATCAGCTAAAACCGTTGCTTTCTCAAGGTTTGAGCGCGAGATGAGCCCTCAGGGTGGGGGCGGGAACCGTATCTATTGGCCCATGTTATTTTGAACTTGCTTTATTATACCTTCATGTTATTCTGAACAGAACATCTGTTCTAAGTACTTCATGGCTTCAATAAAATAAAACCTTCCTGCAAGAGTGTATTTCATCATTTGCTGTGAGTCTGACAGTCTCATACCACTACACAGAAACACAACATAAACAATTGGGTGTCCTGGGGTTGTGGGGCTCACAGCAAACAATGAAATACCTCTCTGTGGGGAATAATGATGCATGTGGTTAAAAAACAGGGCTTAGTTGTGCTCGCTGATTTCCATCAAATTTTGTTTAAATGGTTTTACAGCACAATCCTATGCATCTTTATTGTGATGAAAAGCCTACTGAGTTCATTGAGCTTATTATCCCGGCCACTGTGTACCTGCAACACTATGTCTTCTTGCTTTCCAGATACTCGATGTGGGTACAGTGAATGCAAGGGGGAGCAGGATTGCTACAGAGAGCTCTGCCTCACCAGTCTGTACATATGTTTTGGAATGTTTTGGAACCGCCAGACAACCAGGAATCACAAGTTGGAGTCTGCAAGGACTTGCGGGGGGGAGGGTGACTCATGTCTTCCTTGTCCCACTATTTCCTCTTCTTCCCAGAAAGCCCTCACAGCCTCTCCCCTTTTCCTGCTTCTTTCTCTCCTTCCCATCCAACAGCCAACCCACCTTTATCAGTTCCCTCCCTCCTCAGACACTACTTAGGCAAAGTATGGCCCAGTTGTAATGCCATTTGTAAGACCGTTAAGGGCTTGTGGGGTGGGACACATCACTTTCTCCTGTATCCCTCTCCCCACATTATTTCCTTTCCCCCTCCTCCCGGCAACCCCCATATCTTCTCTCCTTTTCCTCCGTTTCTGTCCTTCTCAGTCATTCATCAACTGACCTTTTATCTGCCTCCCATTTTCAGCTATATTTATTATTTATTTCCTTCATTTATACCCTGCCTTTCTCCACAGTGGGGACCAAAGCAGCTTACATCATATTCCTCTTCTCCTTTTTATCCTAATAACCCTGGGAGGTAGGTTAGGCTGAAAGTATGTGACTGGCATGACATCATCTAGTGCAGGGGTGTCAAACATGTGGCCCGGGGGCCGCATCAGGTCCCCAGAGGGTTTCCATCAGGCCCACAGTGGAACTGGCCGTCTCCTGCTTCCAGTTCTGCTGCTGCTGCATCATAGCTTGCTTCGCCAGACTCTCTCAATCGCTCAGCCATTTCATGTTTTCCCCTGGGTCCTAGACTCAGAACTCTGAGCATGAGATTTCTGTGGTGAATGTCAATAAATCAAAAGAAGGTTTGCAGCTTACAGAGCTAATGTTTTAAGCATGTTTTTATTTTAAATTTAAAAAATCTTTGTGTTTGTGTCCTTTATAAAGTTTATACCTCTGCTACCTGGCATTACATTTTATGACACACATAGCCTGGCCCAGCATTTATGTCAGATCCAGCCCTCATAACAAATGAGTTCGACACCCCTGATCTAGTGAGCTTCCATGGCAGACTGGTGATTTAAACCTAGGTCTCCCAGATCCTACTCTGAAACTCTTACTGCTGCACCACACTGGCTTTCATATGGTGGCTGCTGTTGAACATTAACAAGCAGCCAGGCTTAGGTGAGTCATGCAGTCAGGTGGTATCGAGGCACGCAGCGATTGCTGCCAGGCCTGGCCCCAAGAAGTCTCTCTCAAAGGCTAGAATGGGCCCCCATCTTTTACTGACAGAAATGAAGCCTAGAATGCTGTGGTTGCTTAGCAACTACCACTCAGGGCTTCTGTTTTTTAAAGGCACAGGCCCTCCTTTTATAATTTGTGTTGTTTTTTAACCCCCTATGGTTGTTTTTTAAGATTTCATATTTTTCTGTAAACCTGGGGCATTTTTCAGGTTTGTAGAAATATCTGTCTTATTTGATCACAGCTCCAGTCACAGGATTTAAGTATCCTCAGATTTGGCCTACTTGGCTATTAGAATATAAACGACTGGGGACCTGCAAGGAACTTGTGGAAACAGCCATCCCATCCCCACACCTTTGCTTACTCCCCTCTCCCATCACCCCTTTTCTCTGCCCCTTTCTCTCTCCCTTCTCTTTCTTTGTGATTACTGTTACTTTATATCTCTCTCACCTTTTCTCTCTCTCATGCCTACTGTCCTTCCTCTCTTGCTCTGTATTTCTTTCTCCCTTTCCTGCATGCCTACTGTTACTTGTCTCTCCCTCCCCTTACTCTCTCTCTTCCTCCCCCCAATACTTACTTTGCCCCCACTTGTCCTGATGGAACATTTCTTTTGTGCCTTCCAACAGCTGGTAATGCACCTGACTGGCCTAACATTTCTTTGTTGTGAGGGTGAAAGAATTCTCAACTTTGGAAACAGAGTTCAACACTCGCTATATGCAGAGTTTCTCCAAGTGTCTCTGCATAGGATTGTACTGTAAATGATGACACAGCAATCCTCTGGTTCAAGTCTCAAATGGGGAGGAGGGTGAGGGGTGCATTTCTAAACAAAAACAAAGTGGATAGGTGAAGGGAACTAAGCCTTCCTCACCTTACCTCAGACCGATTTCACACAAGAGCTGCGCCACAGTCGCGCCTCCCTTTGCCCTGCTTCTATTGGTCAATTTCTCACTCGAAGCCACGTTGCGGCATTTTGACCCGTGGCTTCGCCCAATTTTTCCCACAGTTTCATGATCCTCAAAAAACAGGATCACGAAAATGCGGGGAAAATTGGGCGAAGCAGCAGGTCAAAATGCCGCTGTGTGGCTTCGAGTGGGAAATTGACCAAAAGAAGCGGGGCAAAGGGAGGTGCGACCATGGCGCGGCTCTTGTGTGAAATTGATCTTGGTGTGCTTTAATATTTAAGCATTTTGCTGCAGGCCAAACTCCAAGTTTAGCACCACACACTTCCCCAATCCCTATGCACAACTTTAGACATGGATGGGAGGTTTCCTAAGCTACTGCCTGGTTTGTGTGTGTGTGTGTTTGTGTGTATGAATATATCTCAGGGACAGCTGTTTTAAATGACATTAAAGATGACAAAGTGGGGGGGGCGTGGTGACGCCATCGGGAAATTGGCTGCCTAAAACAATCGCTCCACGAGCCCTCCGATCCCTCGCTGTGATATTTTTGACCGAAACACTAATTTCATTGAGATCTGCATGGGAGACGTTAGACGATTGCTTCCCCGACTGAAAGATAGCAAAATTGCTAAGGTAACGCCATGAACAAGCGCTAATTTAAACTATTTAATAGTGGGGCCTCGCCGCTCTGTGCCAGCGAAAATGGCGGCGACAGCATCAGAAGCGGGAAAAGAGATTTGTAACGAGCCTGTCACGTCTTCAGTCCTCACTGAAACCCTAAATGCGGCACTTAGCAAAATGGAGAAAACGATGTTGGACAACATTTCTTTAATGTTAAAACCCATGTACCATGATAACATGCAAAAGAACATTACTGAAAATAGAGCGATTGCTGAGATGGCTTTAAACAATAGTATTTTAAATCAGAACGCCATACAGGATATGAGTCAAGTAGAAGACGTTTTGGCGGAGCGCACACTAAAGCTTGATCTTTCCATGAGGCAGCATAATTTGAAATTAAGAGGGATGGATGAAAAAATTGAAGGGTCGGAAGACTTAGCCAACTTTATATCTAAATGGCTTTCTCAAGAAATTAAAACAGAAGGAGATGTGTTACCAACAGTAACGAATGCTTATAGATTAGGCTCCATTGCAGCGCTGAGGAGAAGACCATCTCGTGATATACTAATAACGGTAATGGACTTGAGATACAAACAGCGAATAATGCAAACAGCCAGGAAGAAAGGTCATTTGCTTTTTAATGGCAAAAAAACGTCGAGAATTGAAAACCATTACATCAAAGCTCTTGGAAGCCAATTGTAAATATAAATGGATTTCGCCTTTAATTCTTCAAACAGTACATTTGAGAAAAACGTACCGGATTTCATCGCTAGAGGAAGGAAGGAAGATCGCACCATGAACTTGGAGGAGTCCATGGACGTTTCCAACACGACCCAGAAGAGAAGGCTTGAATCGTTATCACCACCGCCAACAGCCTCCAAGCTACAAGCAAGAGCACCGCTCTGAACATATGCAGTTTATACCTACAGGTTTACAGCTCTCTCAGGAATGAGAGACACCGCCGCTTTTTTAATCTGTTGTTGTCTTTGCTAAGTTATCAACTTAATTAACAGAAAGGGACAACACAGTGTTAAGCCTTATGCCCATAACTTGCTGTAATAGTTTCTAATGTGACAACGTTATACTAGCTAACCCTTTTATCTCAATGTAAGGCAAAAATGGCAGATGTACTTTTAGTACTTTGTATCTCTCTCATGTTTTAAGTAAGAGTCAAAATGTTTTCCACATTATGGTCTTTTGGTACTCGGTCGAGCACATGGTTCTTTATAATACTTAAGCAAGGGGGGTGGGCTCAGGGACGGGGAGATTGTTTCTAGCCTCAAAGAGTTAAGTTTCCTTTGAAGACTGCTAGGAGGAGACAGCCTAGTCTTCTGCATCTCGAGAGACAGACGCGGAAGTCAGGGAAACCGTTCAAGGCTAGCATTTAGTTAATTTATAAGATTCTTATATAAACTTATATCTTGAGAAGAGTCAATCCAAATTTCATTACAAGAACTTAGCTTGCTGTAAAGTGTGCAAATCAATACTAACAAGTCCTGTTTATAAATATTACTATTGTGAGACCATCAATATAATAACAAAAAAGGGATGTGGGAGGAGGGAGAGGAAAATCTGACAACTGCAAACAATTTTTTATATCTAATCAATTTAACATTTTTCTGATTGCTTATTTTTAACATCTAATCAATTGTATAATTAATCTGAACCTACTGTATACTGATCCTGGTTCGTAAAAAGCCTCATACTATTGGATACCAGGTGTCAACTATTCTTAAATTCACACACAATTTAAAAATGCTACAAATCAACAGCTTGAGGGGAGGGGAGGGGAGGAGGGGGGAGGGGACGGGAATATCAAACAAACGGATCTCAACATTGTCTTGTCTCTGGTTAAAGATATTCAGCTTGTACAACCTAAGTGTTTCATTCCTGGTTTTTCTATCTTCCAGCTCTAATAACTTTCCACT
Source organism: Gekko japonicus (assembly GCF_001447785.1). Lineage (NCBI taxonomy): Eukaryota > Metazoa > Chordata > Lepidosauria > Squamata > Gekkonidae > Gekko > Gekko japonicus. The sequence goes on from NW_015160974.1 coordinate 25,522, forward strand.
TTAGTTTTTAAAGCTTACAGTGCATGTGTGTCATTGGGACTACTCGGAGGGACAAAGGTGGAAACTAATATCCTTTCTCAACACAAACGACTATAACCTATCCACAAATAATTTTTGACATAACTATAAGAACTTTTTATTAGTATACCCCCAACATGTCTATCAATGTGCTGAAGGTGGTCTCGTCCAACGTAAGTGGCCTGAATAGTCCAATCAAACAAAAATGAATTTTAACCCAACTGACTAAATGCCAAGCAGATATAGTGTTTCTCCAAGAAACTTACTTGAGAAAGGGATCTGAACTTGTCTTTAAATCTAAAAAATACCCACTCCAGTTCATGTCACATGGTACTTCCAAATCATGGGGTGTAGCAATACTCCTATCCAGGAATGTGAAATTTACTTCACTATACCAACTCAGTGATCCAGAAGGGAGATTTTTATTCTTACAGGGCATTCTAGATGGCAGAAATGTCACAATTGCTACCCAATATGCCCCAAATAGGGGACAAATTGTATTCTTAAAAGACACTCTAAGTCGTTTGAAGCTCTTTGCCAAAGGAGAGATCCTACTAGGAGGGGATTTTAATATGGTCACTGATAAGCAAATGGAAAATTCACACCATCAACCCCACCTAAAAATTTTTTTTAAAGGTTCACGGGTTTGGAAGACCTGTTCAGAGAAAACGACCTGATAGACATATGGCGCAAACTTCACCCTACTGTGAAAGACTACATTTTTCTCAAACAGGCACCAAAGTTACACCAGGATTGACTATATTTTAGTCTCCTCAACCATGCAGAATAGGATTCTATCAGCTTCTATTGAGCCGGCACAGTGGTCTGATCACTCCAGTATTCAGTGCATCATGGCCCCATATGACCCCACCCAGAAAAACAGACAATGGACACTGAATAACTTTTTATTAATGGATCCTTTATTACGGGAAGACATAGCAGAAAATATAAAGCAATACTTTAAAGACAATAGCCAAGAGGACAGAACAGAAGCGATTAGATGGGATGCTCTAAAACCGACTCTTCGTGGAATCCTGATCTCCCAGGAATCCTACCTGAAAAAAAGAAAGCAAAAGTTAGAAAATGAACTAGCAGAGAAAATCAAAAATTTAGAACAAAAACATAAAGAGACCACCAACAAAGCAATATACAAACTACTCTTAGCAGCATGAAGGAACCTAACACAACTAGATAAAACAAAAATAAAAAACAACTATTATACACCAAACAAAAATATTGGTTCCGCTCCCCTAGATTTCTTCGACTTTTGTCACATAAAGTTAAAACACAAATGACACAAAACATGATTTCGGCCATAAACAATGAGAAAGGAGAAACCATTAACGAGACAGCAAAAATTTCCGAAATCTTTGAAAAATTCTATACAAATCTTTATTCCTCCTCGGAACCCAATCTGAATCTAATGGAGGATTGTCTACAAAAAGATGGCAAAATGCCAGATTTAAAAGAGGCCCACAAAAATTTAATGGATAGTCCTTTTACAGAAAAAGTGATTCTAGAGACTATAAAATCCCTCAAGATGTCAAAAGCGCCCGGTCCGGATGGGTTTACATCGGATTTTTATTGTTGTTTCAAATCAGAACTAGTAGGCCCTTTGACCGCCGCCTGCAATACTGTTTTATTATCAGGTATCCTCCCCCCATCTTGGAGAGAGGCGCGCACAATGGTAATTTTTAAAATTTTAACCGCCACTCTAGCGTGAAGAATGAATTCATTTATACCTGACTATGTTAACCCAGACCAAGTTGGATTTATACCAAATAGAGATCTAGCTGACAATACTATCAAAACATTAACACTTTTACGGTATTATCAAAAATCTAAAAATCCAGGTATATTTCTATCGTTAGATATCGAGAAAGCTTTCGATTCAGTAGAATCATAGAGCGCCAAACTTAGAGATATGGTATAAAAATTATGGAATCATTACTTGATGGATGCCATAACAAACTCACCATCTTTGTTGTCCTCCTCTGGACACGTTCCAGCTTGTCTAGTTCCCTCCAGAAATCACTTTGCTGCCAAGCTCCCTCCTCTCACCATATTCTGCATTCCCCAGGCTTCTCTCCCAAATCTCCAGGAATTTCCCAAGTTGGAGCTGGCAACTGCATGCCCCATTCACTTCAAATTTGTTTTCAGTGGTGTAGCCCCAGCAGGAAGAAATTGGGAGGGAGGAACGGGGGCACATGCTTACTCAGTGTTGTCACTTCCAGCAAAAACCATTAGTGACATCATGAGATGGTCTAGGATTTGCAAAACTCTCTGGTAAAGCCATAGAGTTTTTGCAAACCCCCAAGTGTCCCATGATCGCACTTTTGGTTTTCACTGGACGTGATGTCAGTGTGCTGGTACACACCCACATTCTCTCCCCACTTCCATCTGCTGGTGCTTCATTTACCTGTGGGTAGGTTTCTGGGCTTTAATGTTTGTTAGTTTGAATGTTTGTTAGTTTTAATGGATTTATTTTTTATGATTTTATCTTTTACATTGTGAGCCACCTCAAGTAGGCTTCTGAAGAGGCGGCATATAAAGTGTTTTGAATACATAATAACTAAATTGTCTGTGTCTGAGTTGTGGCAGTCCGGGGTTAGGGATCACACTCCCGACCTTCAACAGGGTGCCATTGTTACCAATGATGGAGGTTAGGAGTCTGGGAGTGCTTTTGGATGCTTACTTAATGATGGAGGCCCAGATAGCAGCCACTGCCAAGTTGGCCTTTTACCAATTTCGACTGATTAGACAGTTGGTTCCCTTCCTCAAATGCAGTGACCTGGCAATGGTGATCCATGCATTGGTCATCTCAAGACTGGACTACTGTAATGCTTTCTACATGGGGCTGCCCTTGTCCCAAATCCAGAAGCTACAGTTGGTGCAGAATGCGGCAGCCAGGCTGCTATTGGGTTTCCCCCTGAGGGAGCACATTCAGCCTGGGCTGAAGGCACTGCACTGGCTACCTATAGCATACCAGATTTGCTTCAAGGTGCTTGTTCTTACCTATAAAGCCTTCTATGGCCAGGGTCCTGCATACTTGAGGGACCGCCTTTCCCCATATGTTCCCCAGAGAGTACTATGGTCTAGGTCACAAACTCTCCTTGTCCTCCCGGCCCAAAAATTGCCAGACTGGCAACAACCAGGGCAAGAGCTTTCTTGGTAGTGGCCCCACTTTGGTGGAATGAGCTCCCAGAGGACATCAGGGTTTATTACAGTTCCGCAGGGCCTGCAAGATGGAGCTCTTCCACCAAGCATTTGATTGAGGGGCCACATTTAATCAGTTCAACATCGACCGAGGAACCATGTCCCGGTAATACATTTTTGGCTGCCTACCTCTGTTTAGGTGCTTAACATCTATGCCCACATTATATATGGGGCCTGATGCTAGCTTATATCTAACTGCTTTAGATTTTGTCTTGTTTTATTCTTTTAAATTTGTATGATAATTGTGGTTCTGTAAGCCGCCATTATTATTATCATTATCATCATCATCATCATCATCATCATCATCATCATCATCATCATCATCATCATCATCATCATCATTATTATTATTATTATACATTTGCCTAACTAGGGCCACATACATATCAGGGGAGATGGATGCCTTACCAGGCACCTACGCAGCGTAGGTCTTTCTGTGGCGGGGTCTTACGAGGACCAGGTGGTAGTGTCCTTCGGCGGAGGTCTTTTCTGTCTCTTCGGCTCAGCTTCCTGGGATGGTCCTTTTATGGCGCGCAGCTGCACGATGAGGTCACAACTGGTCTCTGTCCCGGAGGCTCCGACTATGCTTATGTCACAGCACCTCCACACTGCCTCCAATCACCTCCCGAGTTGCCTGCCATCTGCCGCCGATCTGTCGCCATGTTCTTTCTACCAGCTCACCACTCATCAATTCCCCGCATCGTCCAACCACCGGTGAGATTGCTTTGGTGGGGAGGGGGGGGTATAAATTAAATTAATAATAAATAATAATAATAAATTCTAAAATAGGATGTAGGAACCCCTGATTTTTTGGGGAAAGTGCTTTGTGTTACCAGCATAGAATAGTATGTCAAGGTTTCCAGATGACTGTATCTGTGTGGCTCTCATACATTCAATTAAAGTTACATCAAAGAATTTCTTTTGATTGCCATTATATGATCCTCCCATGAGTCTTTCTCCAATAAAGAGGTTACAGATTTGCTCTAGTCTTCCAGCATCTCAGCTGATTTGAATGAAAGGCTGCACATTTTGGTTAGCATTTAGTGACTTCATTCTCAAGTTCCTTCAGACAAACTCTCAGATGTATGCCATCTGGTCTGGGTGACTTGTTGCTCCTTAATTTGTGAATTTGTTGTATCACTTCCAATTCTGTCACCTCAATCACTGGCACTCATCTTCATTACAGGCGAGAACAGATCAGAGGTAGCTCTGTTCCCCCTCATGAATTCAGAAGAGTAAAACGGAGCACCAGCCAGAATGTACAGCCTTTCTAGGACAGAGGTAGCGCAGCCATGCTGTATTGCAGTGCCATTTTTCTACCCTGGATACAGGAAAGCTGGTGTTGTTTTGAGGTTCTAGAAGTGCTGGTGCTATCATTTTTTTAAAAGAAGAACCTGCAATACTGTCAGAGTATGGGAAGAAGGGGACCCTTTTGTGGAGGTGGCAAGTGGTCAGGCTTTATGCTCATTTGCGTCAAGGGAAAAGGAGGGAAGCCATCTTGTGAGACCATGAGAAAAGATCTGCTTGTGAGCAAACCAACTGAAGGAGGAAATGAGTGCAGCTGGGAAAGAATAGATAAAAGGCAAAAGAAGGAGGTGAGGAAGCTTAGCTCTTTAATATGGGCAAGGACAGCAAGTTTGTTCAGGAGCCTTTACAAGTGCAGGGAGCCAGGGTCAGTTGGAACACAGGAAGGTGAACTGCTTAGCAGAGAAACTAAACACAGGCCCCAGGCACATGGGCCAGATATCGTGGGGGGGAGGCGTGGCTAATTGCCCCGGTGCAGTTTGATCCGCGATCACACGATCAGACATGCTGGTGGCACAGCACAGGTCCTTCCCTGGGTGCCAGTGGGTAAACGAGGGACCGGAGGGGAATGCCACGCTCCAGCGCGATCACACAACGGGCGTCTGGAGGCAGCCCATGGCAAACATTTACTAGTACCTTGGATGTACTCGTTTTTAAATGCGCATTGTCGGCGGTAAGCCATGGGTGCACTCCACTTCCCAGATATTGGGGTGTGATCGTGCCCGGATAATCCGCCCACCTCCCGTGCCTCTCCCTCGGCAACTTTGCCGTGTGACCGGGGCCACAGTAACTAATTTTTCTCCAGTTAGGGTGCTAGGCTCTTGAGTCTGGTTAAAAGTTAACTGTTCCATTAACGAGACACATCCACCTTTAACTTATTCAGTAGTCTTTTCCACACAAGACCTTAAATCCTGGTTCAATCCTGTCCCCGAATTTACAATCTACACTACACACGAGTTCACCACCCCAGTTCTCAGGGTATTTTTTTTGTTTCCACATTACATTGAGGTCACCCCAGTTTCGCCCCACACTTGTCCTAGGACAAATGGATGCTGTTATAACCAGGGATAAATGCAAGGTATTGTGTTGTGAGTTGAACTCTAATAAAACCAGGGATGAGACTCTAGTGTGGAAAGGACCAATGTGATTTTTCTGTGGTGGAAGGAGGATGGGATCCTTGACAGAGGAATTGTTCCCTCATACAGGGTACATATTACCCAGTGTGAATCAGGGCTGCCCACACACCCAATTTGCCTTTTACTGATGGACAGTGATCTACTCTTTGTGTGCCTATTCACACATTTCATTCTTAAGTGTACATACAAACTTTACATCTCTCTTTAAGATGTGATGTTTCGAATCAGTGCTTAAAAGTTAGAGGCCTAGGTCATAGTCACATGAAACTTCTACAATGTGCTACGCAGATTTTTAAAAAATATTTATATTTATATTGTATTTATATGACAAAAACAATACAACATTAGCTACTTTTACTGAAATATTAGTTTGTACTGCAATATTAGCTACTTTGCCATGAGAAAATATGGGTCCTTCTAAGTAGAGATTTGGGCCTATCTTAAGCTCAACATGGAGAAAATGGTTGGTGAAGAATTATTCTACTTAATGGGGAAGCATTTTTATGAAAAAACAACCGTGATGGACTAAATCATAAAGAGATACCATGTTGGAGTGTGCAACAGATCCATTTATTAGATAGGGACTCTGAGTCATTTCTAAGTACAACAGATCATCTTTAATTTTCCTGGTGAACTAAACTGCTGTAAGATATATCAAGCTTTCTAGGCCAACCTGTGCCTCAAATTGAAGCATAGTTCTGGTTTTAAACATGTGGGGGCTCACTGGAGACAAAAAAACTCCAGAAGTAATTTGCTACAAACTTGAAGAGAGTTTTTCTGACATCCTCTATAAACTTTAAGCCTGGCAGAGGGAAGGAATGAGTAAGGACGTTGGACAAAACGGGGATTTGTGGTTAGGGATTTTAGCAACTTAAAGCCAGTCTTTCTATTGAGCCAATACAGTGACAGACGCGTGAGCTTCTCTAGTGGCATTTATGTCACTGGAAAGGCTTATAATATGTTCACTGTGATTTAATTTTATCTTAATAAAACAATATACATATAAAACTATCCATTAAATATAAAACAGCAAAGTAATTTGCAAATTTTCCTACGGCATAATAAATTAAGCATGGAGAGCAGTAGGAATGCAATTTGCAGTCATTTATAATGCAGTATTTTTTGTTAATAATTCAAAATCACATGCTATTTGGAGACACTTCTAATTAATGTATTTATGAAATAGTGAACTGTGACTGTTTTGGTTCCATTTAGCTAAACATTTCAACAGAATGTGCTTGTTGTTGATTCGTGCTTGCATGACGGCACCAGCAAGCATCAAATGTACAACTGGGGAAAGTTGTGGGCGGTTGAGGGGGTTTGGTTGTTTTTTTCCAAGTGGGCACACCATTATACTACATGGATAGTGTTAAAATGGGGGGTGGGATGAATATGAGAGAAAAGCCCTTTGATAATTTGTTTAGAATATTATGAAGCGGCAAAGTTTTGTGAATGAATAATTAATTGGGAGAAAAGTTCAATGTCTTCTAAAGACTCCCTTAAATATTAAGCACTTTTCGCATGGCAAATCTATACATGCTGACATTTCTCTAGAGTAGTCAATCACAGTGCACAGAATGATACATTTGGTTTCTTATTTTTATTTAGATCCTATTCGGCACATGCGCTTGACTAAATATTTATCAGGTTGCTCATAGAGAGAGATTCTGGGCGATTATTTTCTTTATACAAACTACACAGAGAGAACAGGATACGTTAGGTCTTGAGTTACCCTATTATTGTGATTGATAATGTTACCCTATTATTGTGATTGATAGTGGACATTTAGGATGCAGGTGCAACTGTACCTACTTACCTGGAAGAGAGACCCTCTAATTTCAACAGAAGGCTCTTTTAAAAGCTAAAATTGTGTGAATCATACATCTTCTTGGTTTGACAAGTCAGGTGAAAACATGTATGTGTGGATGGGCCATGATTGATCTAACAACACAGAGAAAACAACACAGATCAACTCATGCAGCTAGGGTTCCCACCTCTGGCTTGGGAAATTCCTGGGAAGGGGTGGAGCCTGGGAAGGGTGGGTGCAGGGGAGGGACTGCAGTGGGGTATAGTGCCATAGAGTCCACTCTCCAAAGCAGCCATTTTCTCCAAGGGATCTCTTTCATCTGGAGATAAATCGTAATTCTGTTCAGCGGATTCCTTGCCATGCGTTCAAACAGTATGGGACAGTGCAATTGACAACAATTTATGCACATGCACAGTGCAATGGGAGTCCTGTTCTCCCGATCATTTCATGCCATTCCATCTCTTTCTTTAAATACAAACAAGTCAGTAGTTATAAATAAGCAGATTTTTTTTTAAAAAAATCTTACTTTGTGGTGTTTGTGTTCTTGTTATTTATTCCGAATTTGTTTATTTAGAAAATGCATATATTGCCTGCTGCTCAGGGTGGCTTAAAATTAAAACAATAAAATAATACAGTTACAACAAAAGCTATTTAAACAAACCACTAAAAACAAGTCAAAGCCATTAAGACAAGCCACTGAAAGAAGAAGCCAGGGCATAAAAGCAGCATAAAACACATAATGAACAGCCTAAAATCATATAGATGAAACAATCCTCAGGCCATAAATAGAAATAAAAGCCTGGATAAAGGGGAATGTTTTAGCTGGGTGCCTAAATGTATGTAAGCTAAGTGTCAGACGAGGCCCATGAGGTGGGCATTTCAAAGGCAGCTCTGCAGATGGGGGCATGGAGATCAGGGCTTCAGAGAGGATCTTAATTGGCGAGCTGGACTGTATGGATAAAAATGGGCCTATGAAGGTAGCTCTTCAAGTACACTGGCCCCATGCCATTTAGGGCCTTAAGGCCAGTGTTTTGAACTGTGTCTGGAAACAGACTGACACAAGCACACATTGATAGGATTTTATGAGAATTGTGGTTCCCTATTGCATCATTTCACTACCTAACCGAACCATCTATGACCCTGGGGAAGAATTGTGTTCACTTATTGTTCAAGTGCAAAAGTGGCCATAGGTCAAAAGGAAAGGAAACTCCACTATCACAGCCACCATGCAGCTGCAGAGTTGTTCAGTGAGGTACTCACACTGGACAGCAATGAGAAGAGAAGAACTGAGGTTCAGCTCACAAGTGCTTGCCACAAAGTTCTCAGCGTCCCCTACTCCCTGGAGTCCACATCAGCAGAGATGTGATGCCAAAGATTCCCCCCCCTGAAGCAGCCATTTTCTCCAGGGGAACTGATCTCTGTAGTCTGGAGATGAATTGGAATTCCAGGATTCCAGGATGTTGGCAGCCTCAGGTGGGAGGAACATACATAGACTTCTCTCTTACCTGTTTGTTTTCCTGAAGGCCTTGGACTTTCCCTGGGTGCCCCCACCCAAGCAACAAGGAGGTGGAGCAGCAGCAAAGTTGGGGGAGGTCTTCTGATCCCAATGATAGATTTGCTGAAATAAATGGCGCCTTTGCTGGAGACGTCCCATTTAGGGGCTGAGAGAGAAAGAGCTCAGGCTCTCCCAGTTTCTTCTGCTGTTCCCCCCTGCAGTACCCTGGCCAGTCTGCAGCTTGGTACCTGCCATCCTAGAAACATGCACACACCCAAGACCCAGGCAGATGGTGGCATCTTCGTCCGCTCACCCGGTGAGGAGCAGAACTTGCCTGGGGTGCTTGGTGCAGCTGAAGCAAAACTGGCCCAGCCCACCAAGCAGGAAGAGCTGCACCGTGCTGGAGCTGCACCCCAATTCTCCAATCCTTCGGTGGGAAGGTAACAGCGTTCTATGCACCTTGGCGCATAGTCATGCCAGCCACATGACCACGGAAATGTCTTCAGACAGCACTGGCTCTTTGGCTTGGAAACAGAGATGAGCACTGCAACCCTAGAGTCGGATTCAACTGGCTTTCGAGCAAGGGAAACCTTTACCTTTATATTAAAAGCTATAGCTAGTATGTAGAACATATGTAACACAGAAAATGTATATAGTTATAAAACAGATCAGATAGATAGATAGATAGATAGATGATAGATGATAGATAGAGATAGATAGATAGATTATAGATAGATAGATGATAGATAGATAGACAATTTGTTACATAATCCTTCTTTTCCTTTTGTATCCCTTTTATATCATTATCTTGTTTTCTAAAATAAAACCCCCAATGGCATCAGCTTTGCAGCAATGAGTGTGAGCACCACCAGAAGGAGGTGAGTGGGGGAAAAGTAGGGATCACAGAGACAAGAGAGTATTGTGACTGACAGGCAAAGAAAGAAGAGCTGAATTGATCAGTTTTTGCAAACAAATCCAGCTAAAGAGGTTTTCATCAGAATCAGAACCAAATGAATGATCATTGTCCTATATTTCCCAACATGTAAAATGTGAAGGAGTTGAAAAAGAAAGGTTAGAGATTCCCCATTTTACCTTTGCTCAATATAAGAGAAATTAAAGATTTTTAAGGGGGTTGATAAATAGTTTTGCCTCTCTTGGATTAAACTATGGCACATCAATACTCTTTGTATATTGACCTGCAAGGGCACAGTTTATGCTACTTAGAATATTACAAACCCTCTGCCATATGTATGTTGTCTAGCCTAGACTTCAACCTTATCACTTTTCAACAGATTGTTTTAGACAACAGATCTCATGGGCAGGGAATCTGCAATGCATATAAGCTTCCTTGCTCATTTAATACAAAGGAGTCCTAGACGTTGACCTTGTCTTCGGAATCCAGCTTGGCAGAGATGTAACACTGCAAGGACCTGCAAATCTCTTTTTAACAAGGCTACCTGAACCCAGCGGCCAAGTCCAAATAAATGAAAATTTAAAGATGCTTAATAGTTGCTGCTAAAAAGGCAAGGGAGGTGCTTGTGCCTGTTCAAGAGTATCATTTTTGCATAATAGCTAATCAGCTCTGAATCATTGTACATATTGAGGTTTTATTTTTGAATAACAGAAAGGCCTTTTACAAATAATAAATTACTATAAAATGTGCCTGTCAAAAATTTAAATATCTTTAAGGCATGTTTTACTTAGATAATCTGAAATGACCACAGGATCCTTGATATAGGAGACATCTAGACTTGTTTATAAGATTGCTGTGTTCTACCAGCTTTCAATTAATAGTAGACAATAGAAGTAAGTGTTTAAAAGATGTCACATGGCAAGGGGAGCTGTTGTAAGGTCTTTTGCAGTTACCTGGGAGTAAGCTTCATGCAGATGGTCCCGAGTTCAATTCCTGACCTCTCCAGTCAAAAGGGCCAGGTAGGAGGTGATATGAAAGATCTCAGCCTGAGACATTGGAGAGCTACTGCCAGTCTGAGTAGACAGTACTGACCTTGATGGACCAAGAGTCTGGTTCAATATAAGGAGGCCCTCACTCCAGACTCAGAAATGGGAAGGTGAGAGGGTTCTAGCTCTGCTGCACTGCTGTGCCCACCCGCCACTGCTCCCCCTCCTTCTTGGAGCTCAGTCCCTGCCTTCCCTTTTATGGGATTACCTGGCCCCACCCCCCACCTGGCCTGGATCCAATCTCCTTCAACCACCTGGGAGGCTATAAAAGGAAAGAGGAGCCTTCTCTGCTTCTTTCCTCACTGCCTTTATCAATGTCAGAACCTACAGCCAACAACGTAGTACACACTTATCAGGAAAGGTAATACTTTATTGAAGAGCTATAGATGCATTAACATAGGCACTGTTAAGAATGACAGCTGCCCATGGGGCATAATAGGATATAGGGTAATCGTATGCAACCCCCCACTGCCCTGGCCAATGAGCCACCCGCACATGGGAGAAAGAGCTTCGGCCGTTTAGCGCTGAAGCTGGGAATGAAACTCTCTCTCACGGTTCCCAAGAAAACCAGACATCAACATCCCCACCTGCAATACTTAGAGATAAGTGTTGTAGCAGCAAAGAAGCACAGAAAGAATGCAAAGGCAATTAGAAGACAACCAACCTCCCCACCCCCATGGCAGCAGAGCTGACACCTGCCTCCCTGCCCTGCCCATTACCTTGCTGATCAGAGCTGCTTCTTACCCTCTCAAATCTTGGTCTTCCTCAAGTCCAGGCTTGGCCTTACCATCTGACCACCACCCCTCCCTGTGGCTGCCTGTCCTCAGTTGGGTCAGAGCACTCTGCCCAGGTCCCAGCCACCTCTCTCTCCTGGCCCTCTTCACATTCGGTGAGTCAGGCCCCCGCCTGGTCACAGGGCAGAGACATGACAACTGCAAACCTAGATGTCATTAAGATTTAAAGCAGTTATGTCCACTGTGCTTGAAAGATTCTCGTTATGCCCCCCCCCTGCAATGGACCATATGCCTAAGTCAGTATGCCTTCAGGGATGTACCGTATATATAAATCAATTATGAAGCTTCTCTTCCTGTTATGGTTGCCATCCTCAAGGAGGAGCCTGGAGCTCTGCCGGAATTGCAGCTGATCTCCAGGCTATAGAGATCAATCCCCCTGGAGGAAATGGCAGCTTTGGAGGATGGACTCTGTGGAACTGCATCTCCACAGAACTCTCTCCTAGCTCTAATTTCCACCATCCCCAGGCTTTGCCCCCAAATCTCCATGAATTTCCCAAGCTAGAGTTGGCAACCTTCAGTTCAGTTCAGTTTATTGTAATTAGCCATTGGCCGTTACAAGATTACAAAATACAAATTGTAAACAAACTATAGGTTAATATCAGAATATGCAAAAGTACCAGAAATCAGTAACAAAATATGACTAATTTAATACAGTAGCCTGAATAATGCTCCTTCCCATTGCCCCTGTGGAAAGTATATTCTTTGCAGCAAGGGCAAATAATGAAACTTTGTAAGAGACATATGCATCAATGTCAGCTGGCAAACCTACTTCCTAAGAGAAATAACAACTCTGCTGTCACTGAGGTCAGTAGCATAAAATAGATGTGAAACTGGATAATCAAAAGTCTGTGTAGGGGTCTGCCTTTCCCCCCTTTGGTTCTGTTTCAAAATTTCATTTGTTTTTGCTTTGTTTGTTCTTGTATGCAACTATTTGCATTTCATTTCGATGGCTTTTAATGGGATATGCCTTTACAGCTGCAGTTCCTTTGTTCTCAGTCCAAGTTTTGTCACATTTCAAACAGATAAGAGCAAGAGTCTCAGTTTTGTAGGAAATTGAAGTCAAAATGCATTTCTCAGGGATTGTACCCTTTGCCCAAGGAATCATTCCTGCCAAATTGAATAGAGTTGGGAGAAATGTCTGCTTGAACCAGTGTCTCTACCTGAGGTTGTATAGGTGTAGTATAGTAGATAGAATGTTGGACTAGGATCTGCAAGATGCCAGTTCGAATCCCTACTCTGGAATGGAAGCCCACTGGGTGACCTTGAGTCAATCACACACACTCAGCCTAATCTAACTCACAGATCGTTGTGATGATAAAATGGAAGGAGAATGATGTTATGTCTCCTTGTCTCCCCACTGGGGAAAAAGGCAGGGTATAAATGAAGTACACAAATTGTGATTGCTCTTTAAAAAGCTATTATAATATTATATGGATCATGGCAGCCCCAAGCAGAGACATCATTTTCATTCTAATTGGTCAATTTTATAAGTTGTTCTGTGTCACACATAGACATAGAACACTTGACAGGTCACGGCAGCTTCCCACATGCTTTCTTGGGCAAAATGGCACTCATTTGGGGATGTCGTCGCATCAAGTGTTCTGTGTCTATGTGTGAGACAAAACAGCTCATAATATTGAACTATGAATTAGTAGAGCTATAAAAGGACTCCTACATTGTAATTTATGAGAGAGGCTAAAGAAAAGATCTGTCGGAAGAGGGAGCTGGGAAAATAGTTGGTGGCTGACAGAAACCTTTAAACATGAGATAAGTAACAGGGAGGTCAGAAATATTATTTCATTTATGTCTACCTTTGTTTAAGGCCTGGGCGTAACATATGCTGTAATTCATGGTTTAGAATCTGAATTTGTCTAGCTTGCAAATTGTAATGCCTTTTGTGTGGTAATAACAGAAATAGCTGTTGCTCCCCTGCACCCCCCCCCCGCTACTGATATTATCTTTTGTACAATGAATGTAGATTTTTCCTGTCATTTGTGGCTGAAGCAACCATACAACTGCCTTCAGATCTGGAAATGGGAGACATGTGGGATACTTGAGATGTAAATTTCTCTCCTAGGCCTGAACTCAAGTGTTTAGAGTTCTAAGAACTGTTCTGAAGGTGAGATAATTTTACTAATTAGAACTATAATTAAACTGTTTCTTTTTTTGTGGTGGGTGACCCAATGTGTTTGCAGGGAGGAGACCAACAAGCTAAGCAAACTGTCAACAGATAAGAGATTCTGATGATTATGTACTGCCGTAGCCTGTAGCCTCCGACGGAATAATTGGATGTTTAGTAACAGGTTAATGGGCCAATTAGACAAACCACATCACTTTGCATACTGTAGAAATGGATGGTTCTTGTCACCCCATTACCTGTTCAGCACTTCCACTGTAGCCTGTTTACATGTCTGTATACATGTGAAGTAAGAGATGGATTAACTCAAAGAAAATCTAAACATTTTTACTGCATAATGGGGTTAAAATGTGATGACCGCAGCAGGGTTTTTGAGACAGAAATCACTTAGATGGAGACACAGTGGTTGGGAGGGTACCTCCTGTTGTGGCTCTGCCCTTTGGTAAACATTATACATTTATGTTATACATTATATGTTACGTGTCTCCTTTTCTCTATAGATTTGGGAATTCTAGATTATATTGTGTGTTGTTTTTATTGCATTGTATGTTAACTTTCTCAGTCAGGCAAGGCCACGGCTCTATCTTCGTGGATCGAACGCATCCAGATAATCAAAACTTTTTTCTTGCCTAGGTTTCTCTACCTTTTTAGGACTATCCCAATGGAAATCCCCAAAGCGTCCTTTGTTCATTGGAAGACACTGCAAATTTGTTTGGAATACAAAGATTCATAGAGTGTCTTATGACACCCTCAGAAGATCCCGTAAGTCGGGTGGTCTTTCCTTACCGGACTTGAAACTATATCATGAGGCCTCAGTACTATTAGGTCTGCTGAAATTCCATAGCTCTTCTTTCCAGACGGACTGGAAAACTATTGAACAAACTTACTTGCATAACGCTCCATTCCGCTCTCAAATTTGGGAGGCTAGTCGTCACAGATCACCGTCGTTACATCGGAATCCTTTCCTTTCAATTCGTATGACTACTTGGGACAAATGGAAACACACATTAGCTCCACATCCTTCTTCCATGACTACTTTTACAAATGTATCATGGTTTCCCCCAGGGCGCTCTGTACAGTCTTTCTCCCGCTGGAAAGCTCATAACCTTACAACCTTCCAGGCTATCTCGTCTAAAACTACAATAGCAACCATCAAACCTTAGACGACAAACACGGTAGCTCGCGTCCATGGTTTGAGTACGTACAGGTCACCCATCTTGTCAATTCACTTCCTGATATGTACAGACCTCTCACCTCCTTTGAAAGTCTCATGAAACTTGACCAGGACACATTCTCTAAATATATCTCAATAATATACAAAGATCTTCTTCACTCGCAATCTACAGCCTTATTGAATTACCAGAAGGCCTGGCAAAAAGACTGTGATAACATCCTATTGCCAGCAGACTGGGACGATATTTGGTCCTCACCATCTTTGCAATCCAAATCTTTGAACATTCAGTTGCAGAGTTATAAGATCCTTACCAGATGGTACCTCACCCCTATGAGACTCCATCAGATATCCAAAGCCAATTCTCCTCTTTGTTGGCGCTCCTGCGGGGAATCTGGCACTTTTTTTCATTGTTGGTGGGGGTGCACAGAAATTCAGCATTTCTGGTCCAAGGTTATCTTTTCCATCAAAAATATAACTGGGCACTCGATACCACTGCAACCTGAACTAATATTACTTGATTTATGGAATGCCCCCCATATACCCAAATGTAGCCAAGACCTTATTTCGACTCTGCTAATAGCTGCTAAGGTGGTTATTGCGAGTAGCTGGAAATCTACCGACAAACTTCTTCTTTCCTCTTGGCGTTTAAAAATCTGGGACTTTTACATCATGGACAAACTTTCTGATGCAGTGGCTTCCTCTACTAATAGTTCATGTTCAAAATCTACTTTATGCATGAAATGGTCTCCTTTTTTAGAATATGTTTTCAACAATGACACTTCTAAATTTGCTGTTCCTTCTCAGTATGTTGCAGTGTTTCATTACATTTAATTTTGTGTTGGTCATATTTATACCAAATCCCATTGTTGTTTATTGTACTATAGATTAATAAAATTAAAAAAAACTTTCTCAAATAAAAGTTATTATATATATATATAAAAAAGCAGAGAACCACAAAGTAAGCATTCAAGGCCATGGTCTCTCCATGGTTGCATTAGCAAACAGGTGAAGAAGTCAGGGTCACACCAGCAGTAGCAGCAGAAAAACCAAGGTGTTTGGGGGAAAAAACCTTTTTATTGTTATTCTTTCTCGATCCCAACACGTTTCGCCTAGAGCTTCCTCAGGGGATCTTTCATAACACAAGCTTCCAATCATAGGTATGAAAGATCCCCTGAGGAAGCTCTTGGTGAAACGTGTTGGAATCAAGAAGGAATAACAATAAGAAGGTCTTTTTAAACACCTTGGTTTTTCTTTTCTGCTGCATTAGCAAACAGCCAGACTGTCAAATAATTTTGGGGTATAAGCTTCCAAGAATCAAAGCTCCTTTTGTCAGAGCTTCAACTCTCAAACGTGCATACCCCCCAAATTTTTTTGGTATCTAAGGTGCTTTGTTGTTCAGTCGCACAGTCGAGTCCGACTCTTCGCGACCCCATGGATCATCTCCCGCCCGGCCCTCCTGTCTTCCGCCGTCCTCTGAAGTTGGCTCAATTTCATGTTCGTTGCATCAATGACACTGTCTAACCATCTCATCCTTTGCCATCCCCGTCTTCTTTGGCCTTCAATCTTTCCCAGCATCAGGGTCTTCTCTAGTGAGTGCTCCCTTCTCATTTGGTGGCCAAAGTATTTGAGCTTCAGTTTCATTATCTGGCCTTCCAGGGAACAGTCAGGGTTGATTTCTTTTAGGATTGACTGATTTGATCTTCTTGCAGTCCAAGGGACTCTCAAGAGTCTTCTCCAGCACCATAGTTCAAAAGAATCTATTCTTCGGCGCTCGGCCTTCCTTATAGTCCAACTCTCGCAGCCATACATGACTACTGAAAGACTATTGAAAGAGGTAGTCAATCTTTAAAGGTACAATTGTGGTCTTAGGGTACTGTCTCAGTGATGATCTGGTTCTTATAGATCCACATGGGTCAATGCAGGGGTAATTCATGAGGACAACCAGATGGATTTCACCTAGAGAACTGGTGTTGAGTAGTGATGGGCATGAACTGGGAAAATGTGGTATGGTTCATGGTATGCCAGCTTCATGAACCATGAAACATCACAAATAAACCAGTTTCATTTGTGAGGTTTGTGACATGGTAGAACACCCCTCAGCATGATAGAGACACCAAACTCACAAGGGATATCCGGCTAACCCACCTCTACCTACATGCCAAGGTTGGTGAGGATTGAATTTATGGGGTTCGAGTTATGGCTCCCCCAAAGAAGGTGTCCCCAGGAAAGCATTTTCTGGGGAAATGACAAGCACAGGTTCATGAGGGTCAGGATTGTATAGAATGGATCCTGTGCAAATTAAAGATGCCAAACATGCAAGAGATCTCCAGATGACTCTCCTCTACTTGCCCTCCAAGTTTGATGAGGATTGGATTTATGGGGTCCAAGTTACAGCCCCCCAAAGAAGGTGCTCCTATGGAGGGAAAAACAGCAAAAAAGCAAGGACAACAGAAGCCATGCAGAACAGAATCGAAGTCCCAGAGAATCTCTGCAGTAGAAACTGAAGGTTGGAGGCATTTTTGCAAGCCCAGCAGAACCAGTGCAATGTGCCCAGCAGAACTAGTGCCACTGTGGCACTGTGAACCCAACAGGACTAAGGTCAAGTCAGGGAAGTGTTTTTTGGGGGGACATGTCAGACACAGGTTCAAAAGTATATAGAATGGACCCCCTGCAAGTTACACACACCAAATGCACAGGGAACCTCACCCTGCCACCTGCTCTTTTACAATCTCTTCAAGTTGGGGGTGGATTACATTTCTGGCGTCCCAGTTACAGACTCCCCCAAAAAGTCTCTCCAATGCTCTTTCCAGAAAAGACAGCTGCAGTTACAGGAGTCTATGGAACAGCTCAGAAATAAGACAGCAAACTCACAGGGAAAGTTCACCTGGGCAGACCCCCCCATCAGACAGTGGAACCAAGGCAAGCATCCCCCCTATGCTTGCAACCCCCCATTGTTCATTCAGGAAGGCCTCCTTATCTCTCCTTGCTGTTCTCTGGAAATCTGCGTTCAGTTGGGTAAATCTTTCCTTTTCGCCTTTGCCTTTCGCTTTCCTTCTTTCCTCTGCTATTTGTAAAGCCTCATCAGAAAGCCATTTTGCTTTCTTGCATTTCTTTTTCTTTGGTATGGTGGTGATTGCTGCCTCCTGTACAATGTCACGAACCTCCGTCCATAGTTCTTCAGGCACTCTATCTATCAAATCCAGACCCTTGAATCTATTCTTCACCTCTACTGTATATTCATCAGGGATGTGATCTAGGTCAAACCTGAATGGCCTCATGGTTTTCCCGATTTTCTTCAGTTTAAGCCTGAATTTTGCAATGAGTAGCTCATGATCTGAGCCAAAGTCAGCTCCAGGTCTTGTTTTTACTGACTGGATTGAGCTTCTCCATCTTTGACAGCAAATTATATAAATCTGATTTCGGTGTTGCCCATCTGGTGATGTCCATGTGTAGAGTCGCCTCTTAGGTTGTTGGAAAACCAGTGTGTTCTTTTTACAAAACTCTGTTAACCTTTGTCCTGCTTCATTTTGCTTTCCAAGGCCAAACTTGTCTGTTATTCTAAGGTGCTACTGGACTTTAATCTAGCTGTTCTACTGCAGACCAATATGGAAAAACTCTATGTTTTTAATCTAATTCTACCACAGAGTTTTGCCAAACAACCAGAACATGACATGCCTAGGTCCCTTCTGGGTGTTGTAAGCACATTGCATTTGGGGCAGTAACTCTCCCCTACCGGCCAGTTGGCTGCGTGGGAGGGGGGGAAGCACTAGAAACTGAGGGATCACCTGCACAATGGCAGCTTTGGACAGTGGGCTCTTTGGAATCCCATCCCTGCTGAGCTTGCTCCTATCTCCTCCTCAGGCTCCAGTCCAAAGTTCTCAACCCAGTGTTGCCAACTTTAGTGCAAGTGCTGCTTTTTTAAAATGTGCAATCACTTTTCATGCCTAAATCACTTTTCATGCCAAACAGGGCATAGCATGATCTCTGCTTGTCTTGGCAAGGACTTTGTGCAGCACTATGCTATTGTATCATTAGTGGGGGTCCCACTGTTCATTGCCTCCTTTAAAGAAGCCTTAGCCTTTCCCATTTCCCTTCCTCTCCTCAGTAGCTGTCTCCAAACTGTGGTGGAACAGTCCTCCTCTGATCTGTGGGCCTTGTTCCACCCTGCCCTCCAAGGTTTTCCCAACAATTAGAGGGGCTTTCTCTCTGTGTGTTCAACCACCATCCCCACCTAACTTTTGTAGGCATTGCCCACTGGGAGGGTCAGGACTCCCAGCTTCCCTTCCAAGTTCTGAGGCCTTGCCTCTGCATTTCCTGCTAACCAGCATCTGCATTTCCTGGTTGCCTTGTGCCCCACTGAGGGAGTAGCTACTTGAACCCCCCTTCCTCACAGTGCTTCTTTCAAAATAGTGTGTCCAAGACGGTGGAGGTTTATGTGGTACAGAGAACCACTACCAGCATCAGAAGTTATAAAGTATGTATTAAAGAGAAAATGTTTACAAGCATACTCTTAGCACAGCATCAGATTGAGCAAGGGATTCAGAAGAAATGGGTAAAACACAACTCCACTGTCTATATATGCCCTATCAGATATTAAGTATAAGGCAGGCTCCTTAGCTTAGAAAGTTACAGATCTTTTACAGGAGTTCCTTTGCCTCCAAGCCTCTTTCAAGTGTGCAGGCCAGCACACGGCAATGGCTGCCTCCTCCAGACCTCAGTTAAGAGTTCTGTCTGCCTTGATGCAATCAGCACAAAAGAGAGCTTCCTCTTTGCTCCTTGGACTTTTTATCATCTCTCTTTTCCCTACCCACTGACCATGTCAGCCTGGGTCAAAGAAGCTTTTCCTGAAGTCTCAAGAAGTTTCTTCCTGAAGTCCTTAATACCTTCAGATCTCTATTCCCTGCTGGGGAAGGGGGAGCTTGACCATCCCATTGTCTCTTGCTAGACCTATTCAAATTTCTAAAAATGGTGGCTGAGGCTTAGGGGGGGAAAGCTTCCTCCCTCTCCTGCCTGTTCTTTGCCCAGAGAGAAAAACTTTTAAAAACTCCTGGTGAGGGTTTTACTCAGTTCAGACTTCCACCCAAAAATGCATTTCTTCACACACTTCCTAGGTAAAAACTAAAGAGATGTGTAAACAACAACAACAACAAACCTTTGAACCCTACGGTCTTTACTAACTACTGCCCAGTGTCTAATCTACCATTCCTGAGTAAGGTAGTGGAGAAGGTGGTGGTGATGCAGCACCAAGCTTTCCTAGAGGATGCTAATATCTTGGATCCCTTCCAGTCCGGTTTTCACCCTGCCCAGGGGACAGAGATGGCGTTGAGGCAGCAGGCGTCCTCCCTCTACCGGGCCTTCCTTTCAGTGGTAATTTATTTGATGCATTTTAACTGTTTTTAACTCTTTGTATTTGATCAAACCTGCCCTGAGCCCATTATACATGGAAGGCAGGATACATACAAATCAATTAAAATAAAATTTAAAAATAAACTTCTTAATCAAGTATTATTAGGCAACTATTCACAACCAACACATACACTTTAGGTAATGGACAGATAATGTTTACTTTCTTTCTCAAGCTTGTTATACATCAAGTGCTGGTGATTCAGAAACACATGGCAAAAAAGAACATTTGCAATGCTGTTCTGTTGTAATAATGATACTCTGATATACTCGACATTTCTGTATTTTTTCCCTAACATTGACTATTATTTTTGTATAGCCCCATCATCTGTATTATTAAGCAAAAATAATGTGTTTAGGTTTCTTTTTCACTTTGTGATATGGCTACTTCCCCCCTCCCTTGTCTTTTTGCTCACTCTTTGCAGCTAGACTATGCCATGGTCCCAGGCCTAGACCATGCTGTGGCTCCCTTACTGGTGTTCAGCAACAGAGCCACATCCTCACTCCCCATACATTCTGGGCTCCATCATTAGCATGGGATTTCCTGAGGGGAATGTCAAGACTCCATACTAGGAAAAGGTATTGGTTGCTGCTGTATACTGTTATTCCTCAGCTGGTTGTACCTCATTGTTAAGAACCAAGATCCATGCATATGGAAGACAATGGCCTATATTCAGCACACAGTTTAGGGCTCATAAAGAGTTTTCTAAAGAGTGGGCAGCAATTTCCCACCAATTCCTTGCTCTTGCTGCAGCCCACTGGATTGGTCTTTATGAACAGCAAGAGGGGAAAACCCTTAAATCTTTGAAATTAGGATGGAAACACACAAATGGTTATAATGGTAATGCTGACCTACAGCAAAACTGGACCCAATACGAAGAGTTTCCTTTTTAAAAGATCATTGGTAGGTGTTTGGGTAGTTTAATAGGTATCTGTGGTAGGAATCTCATCCAGATGAGAGTGAATTCTTTCCTCTCTGTTCCCACCATTAGCTCAGGCTATCTCCCTATTCTTATCTTGCTTTTCTTCTTCTCCTCTGAACTAAAGACCTTTTCTCTCTCTGCCTCATCCAACAGCTTGAAGGACTAGCATTAGCAGTATAGTGGTTCCATGGCTGCATACTGCTCTCTTGAAAGATGATTGAAAAGTACTGAGACTTACTAGTGAATTCAGCTCTCATACTTTATTAGGTGAAGAACAAGACAAAGTTACCGGCTCGCAGGCCGGCTTATATGTGCAATCAAACCCACACCCAAAACACACACCCCACACCAGTGATAGGTTATTCACAGTGGCTGATAGTTCCATAGGCTCTTGGCTGGGAGCCTAGTCCTCGGGTTGGTGTGGGCTAGGATCCGCTTGGCCCATTGTCTCTTGGAGTGAAGCTCGGCTGCTTCGCATGACCGCATGTAGACCTAGCTTCGCACACGGTTGGAGATTACATTACACCCCTCCCCCCTTGATCCAAAAGACACCCACACACAAAGTCCTGCAGATAGGTGGGTGCTTTCCGTGTTTGAGTGGAGTGGCAAGATATGGGAACCAGGGCAGGGGTTGACACCGATACACTTGGATGGGAGCTGGTCGGTGTTGGCGGCTGTGGTTCCTATTGTGTATCTTCCCTTGGAGTGGCCATGCTGTCTGCAGACAGATTGATGGGAGGTAGACTGGGCACCTCATCTGGCAGGGCAAGGGTATCCGGTAGCCGAGGTGGAATGGCTGCCTCAGGGTTGTCCAGGTTCTCAAAGTCCTCCAGATCATACAGCAGTACCCACCGACGCAGCTGGTCAATGTGGCAGTGGAGTATCTGGCCATCCTCACTGGAGACCTCGTACGATCGTGGTCCCCTGACTCTTACCACCCTGGCCGGAATCCATGGTGAGCCCCGTGCATAGTTCCTGGCGTAGACTGGATCCTTGGGAAAGAATCCTCTGGCTGCCTCAGGTGACTTGGTGGCCAGTTCTTCCTCAGGGGCTCGATCATGGTGAAGGCGATCCAGCTGGGATGTCAGGTGCCTTCCCAGGAGAAGCTCTGCAGGGCTTTGTCCCATCGTGGTGTGGGGCATTGTTCTCTGGCCGAAGAGGAAGGCTGCCAACTTGTAATCCCAGTCCTTACTGTCCAAGCGGCGGAGCGCTTCTTTGGTGGTTCGAACCATGTGCTTGGCTTGGCCATTGGTTGAAGGGTAGAATGGGGCTGATCTGATGTGGCGAATCCCATAGTACCAGGTGAAGTCCTGGAACTCACTGGAGGTGAACGTCATGCCATTGTCTGTGACCAGGGTGTCTGGAATATCCTGGGCACTGAAGATGTGCCACATGACCCGTATTGCTGCTTTTGAGGACATGGATGGCACTGGAACTACCTCCAGCCACTTGCTGTAGGCATCCACCAGGATAAAGAATAGTTGACCCTGGAACAGCCCCGCGAAATCCAAGTGTAGCCTAGACAAGGGTCTGTGTGAGAACTCCCAGGCTCTAATGGGGGCTCTGGGTGGCTCGGGTCGGGATTCCTGACAGGGCTGACATCTCTTTACCCGGTCCTCAATGTCCCAATCCAGCCCCAGCCACCAGACATAACTCCTGGCCAGGGCTTTCATCTGGACCACCCCTGGATGTGTCTCGTGGAGTGCTGTTAGGACTCATTCCCTTAAGGCGGTCGGGATCACCACCCTGCCTCCCCACATCAAGCAGCCTTTGTGAGCAGATAGCTCATCCTTACGGGAAGTGAATGCTGTGAAGTCCGCCCCCCCAGGCCCGAGGGCTACCCCCTTCTCACCCAGTCCAAGACACGGCAAAGGATTGGGTCCTTGGCAGTGCGGAGCACCACTTCCTGAATGTGCACTGACTGATGGGCTAGGTCTGGGGCTGGCTCCGTCGCAGGCAGAGGGAGACGGCTCAAGGCGTCAGCATGTGCCATCGCTTTCCCCGGCCAGTGAATGAGCGAATATGCATATCCTGCCAAAAAAAAGACCACCGGAGCACCCGGGCCACAAAGTGGTTTATGGTCGGTCAGGATTGTGAAAGGCCGACCATACAGGTAATGGTGAAATTTTTTCACCCCTGCCATGATAGCAAGTGCCTACTTGTCAATCTGCGCATAGTTGCGCTCTGCAGATAACAAGGTATGGGAATAATAAGCTACCGGTACCTCCCAGCCGTCCAGTAGCTGGTGGCTCAGGACCACCCCAACCCTGTATGGAGAGGCATCGCAGGCGAGGACCACAGTAAGCACCTCATTGCAGTGGGAGAGGACTGAGTTGGAGACCAGAAGATCCTTCATGGCCTGGAAGGCAGTGGTGTGCTCTGGCCCCCAGACCCACGGAGCATTCTTATTGAGCAGTCGGTGCAGGGGTTCCACCACTGTGGCCTTCAGGGGGAGAAATGAATGATAAAAATGTAATAGGCCGAGGAAGGCCTGCAGTTCGGACTTGGATGTGGGCGGAGGAGCCTGAGTGATCGCCTTTGTCTTGCCATTGATGGGGTGAATACCCACGCTGTCCACAGCGAATCCCAGGAACTCCACCCTGGGCACCCCCAAAAGACATTTTTCACGTTTGACTTTCAGGCTGGCGGTGTCAAACCGGTGAAGCACTGCCCGTAGACATTCCACAAAGGGCCGAGGCATCCGGAGCCACGATGACCATGTCATTTAACTCCTGGGATTCCTTTCAGGAGAGAATCCATGAAAAATTGAAAAATGCCCGGCATGACCGACACCCCCAAACTGCAGCCGATGCACCTTGAAAGCCCCCTTGTGAGTCGCTATTGTTTGGGATTTGGCAGTGGCGGCATCCACTGCCAGTTGCTGGTATGCCTGAGCCAAGTCTAGTTTGCCAAAGATCCGGGCCCCTGCCAGTGCAGCTAACATGGTCTTGGAGGATTAAAATTGGATGAATTTCACCTGGTCTAAAATGGAGGATGTGATGGTCCTGCTGAAACAAAAATAAACCCCCTAACAACTCACATATAGAGGTTTTCAAAATAAACATCCATTGGATTGTGCTTCTGCATCCAAATGGCCTTCATTTTTACCAGAGTAAAGAAAACTGCACTAACAGTAGGGTTCCCCCCCCTCTCCATATGAAAAGCCAGTGAAAAGTATAGTCCCATGAATGTAATAGCTGTAGCTATGCAATACACTGGTGCAATGTCTCCTGTAAAAGAAAATATGTATTCATCAGCAATTGTACCAAGGCAATTGTCTGAGGTAACACAAAGTAGGCTGTGCATTCATGGAATTGTGATGGAATCCTTTGTGATTCGGTCAGGAGTGCTACGAAAAGAAGAGCATGTAGGAAAAGGTCCATTCTACGGATACAATATCAGCCGAGAAGATAATGTCTCCATTATACACTGCCTAACAGCACATAGCAATCTTTCTGTAATTTCCAACGTATCTATATAGTGTGTTTGTGTATGTGTTTGTGTGTAAAACAAAATGTAGATATTCATAGACTGCTGGAGTAACAAAAGATGCTAAAAAAAGGCATAGAGACAAATCTAAGTTTAAATGAGCAATGGATGTGGAAGATGAAAGGCAATTCAGAATAATGCAGATTGCTTCAGCCTTCCAGAAAGAAGAGACGTTCTTATTTTTTTTACTCCCATTATTCTGTGGTTAGCTGCCCCAACCTGTGGACCAGTGGTTTATGAATATTCTGTTTTGGTTATATACTAATCCATTTTGTTCTTATTTATTCTATATTTCCTTTAGTTATTTGATACTGTATACACGCTTGTGGCAAGGTTTCACTATTTAGCTTGATATCCTCAGATTTCCATGGGTGGTGGTTGTTTGGCTAATATGGGAGAAGTTTGTATTGGCTTTAATTCCAGCTGTGAGCTGACTGTAGAAAAATCAATTCTACTTGGATATACCAAGGAATAAAAGCAAAGCCAAATCAAGTTTTCAATCAGTTCATCTCTAGGTGCCAAGAAGATACAAAAGCCAGTTATCCTAATAATCAACATTGTCCCAGGCCAGAACTAATAATGAACCTCAAAGCTGCATTAGCTGGGAAAATAGGAAAGCATGAGTGAGGGTGGTTTAAAAAGGAGTTTAACCCCTCCCCCGACAGTGTAATGGGTACAATAATGGAATGTTTATCGGCCTCTGCAGTCTCCATTTCTATACTGCAGAAGTCTACAGGCTGTTTTACTATTTGGGTGGTGGCGGCTTATTTTCAGTTTTATATGCTCCAGGTTGGGAAATACCTGGAGATTTGGGGGGAGGAGCCTGAGGAGGGTGGGTTTTGGGGAGTGGAGGGATTTAAATGGGGCATAATGCCATAGAATCCACCTTACAAAGTGGCCATTTTCTCCAGACGAACTGATCTCTGTAGATCAGCTGTAATAGCAGGGGATCTCCTCTCCAGTCACCAGCTAGAGGTTGGCATCCCGGCTTTTGTGTGTGTGTGTGTGTGCGTGCGCTCTTGGAAGTCCTGTGGCAGTGAGTCCCACAATTTACTATGTATTGTGTGAAGAAGTACATCCTTTCGTCTGTTCTGAATCACCACCCTTCATCTTCAGAAATGAACTTCATTTATAGCATAAGCTTTTGAGAAACACGGGTGTTTTTGGAAATAACCTAGATTTAAATCTATTCCATATCCTCAAGATTGTCCATGCAATGTAGGGGTTTTTAAAGCCCACATTGATCTTAGTTTTTTCATACCACAGATAACCATGTCACCCAAATCTCAAATTGTAACCTTCCAATTCTAATAACCTCCTATCTCTCAACAACAACCAATCTTTCATCCAAACTAAGCAACAGGCAGCAAAGTATAATTTCAAATCAGGTAAACCCAGTCCTCCTCTTTCTTTTGCATCTTGTAAAATCCTATATTTGAGATATATATATATATATATTTCCCCCCTTGCCAAACAAATTTAGAAATATCTCTGGCATTGTTTAAATGGTAGATCAGATGTCAGCACTGGTAAAGTCTGAAACAGAAATAATGTTCTGGATAAAACATTCATTTTTATCACAGGTATTCTTCCCACCAGAAACAATTGTAGTTTCTCCCAACTTGACAAGTCTTTTTTAACTTCATTCCATGTCTGTACATAATTATTTTGAAATAACATACTTTTCATATTCATCAACATAATGCCCAGATATTTCACTTTTTTCAATCTTAAAGCTAATTTTATTCATCAATTTTGTTTGCTCTTGTATTTTCATATTTGTTTTATATTTATTCATTTTAAGCCCTGCTAATGCACAAAATTCTTTCCATTTAGACATTAATACTTCTTTTTCCCTTTAAATAAACTTCTAAGGTTAAAACTCTCAAGTTGTTGTTTTCTTACTGCTCACAATAATGGAGGTGTGTGTGCTTCTCCACCAGGCTGACAACCTTGTAACTGAAATCTTATTCATGTGCAAGGCTTGTGCAGGCACCTTCTATGTGTAGTATCACAACAGGTGACGTACAGCTTTCCAAGCCTATGTGTGTATGTGCACAGTGCATTGTGTGTGTAGCAATAAACATAGTCCATAAAGCAAATATCAATCTCATTCCTTAACAAAAGGATGTGGTTGAAGGGCCACCTCACATATCATCCCTAATTCTAGGTCATTCTGCTTTATCCTCTTCAGAATCAGGGATGAGTTCAGAAGCTGCAGCTGGTGCAGAATGCAGAAGCCAGATAAATAACTGGGACCTGGAGGTCCAAACACATAAGACCATTCTGGCCCACCTGCATTGGCTGCCTGTATGCTTCCTAATTCAAGGTGCTGGTCTTAACCTGTGAAGTCCTACATGGCTTGGGACCACAATATCTGTCAGAGTGCCTCTCCCAAGTCCCAACCCTAATCCACCCACACACTACACTCAACCTCTGGGGACTTCCTCTGGGTGCCAACCCCTCGAGAGGCTTGCAGGGTGGCAACTAGGAGGAGGGCTCTTTCAGCAGTGTCTTGGGAACAACCTTTCTGCAGCAGCCCACCTGGTGCCAAATTTACAATCTTTTTGGCACTAGGTTAAGACAGCCCTCTCTGTGGAGGCCTTTAAAGACCTTCCTGGTAATGTGGGCCCCCGATATGATTAGCCAGGTACTTTTCTTTCACTTTTGGTTAAGTCTTTTTGGGTCTGGTCCATTGTTTTTAATGTGTTTCATGTTATCTTAAATTAATTCTTAACTTTTAATGTTTTATCTATTGTATTTTATTGCTTTGATACTGTTGTAAACGGCCCAGAGAGTTTCAGTTATGGGCAGTATAGAAATGAAATAAATAATAATAAAAATCCCACCTAAAATTTCTGTGTAAAAAAGGGGGAATGATTTTTACAGATTCCCCCCATGTGGCAGACCTTTGACCCACCCCCTCAGAACAGCATTTTGGGTTCTTGCAGGAGGAAAAGTCGTGCTTCTGTGGATAGAAGTCCTTCTACCTCCAGAATTTAAGACAGGGTCCAGGTTATTGCTTGGTATGTAATTCTGTCATTCTTGGGGTTCCAAACACTACCATTTCCTGCATTGTTACATGACAATTTTAATTGTTTGTGAAAGCAGACACTCTCAACCTTTCTCTGAAATCTGGCTGCGATAACATCTTGGGGAAAATTACATCTGAACTGACCAGAAACAAAAAAAAGTACAGTTGGGAATGCATCTTCTAAGAAATCATCCAAAACAAAAATGAATGGATGGATGTAACAATTAATGAAATGAAATACAACCATTCCCACATGCCCTGTTTTTGATTCCTTGATAATCTCCAGTATACTTGTTGCATTACTTACATTTGTAATTTAAATGAAAACCCTATAGTATGTTAGCTATGCTTGTAGATTTATATTCTGAGAGACATGATAAAAAGGCAAAGAAGGGTGTGTATATATATAAAAAATCATGGTACGAACAGTCTGGGTTGCTTTTAAGGCTAAGCGTCCTCCGCACCTGTTTCCCTTTTATCTGAGCATACTGTGCTAAAAACTATATAAAATAGCACACACTTTTTTAAAGTTAAAAGGAGCCAGCTCGAGAGAAGAGATATGCTGTGAAAATAATGCAGAACAAGACAAAGAAATGGAGTTTCTTTTGTGAGAGATTTTTCAGTGCTTGTGGGAAATGACATCCTTTTGATAGGAAGCAGAGCTTTTAGTGCATCTGTCATAATGGCTCAATTAGCATGGCTCTTACCTCTGGGTTCAAGTCCTTCTCTGAGACGTAGACACCTGCAAGCACCGCAGTGCAATATGAGTGTCAGCAAGCTGCCAAAGGTTATTTTCTAGATGTATATGTTCATTCATTTCTTCCTTTGGTTCTCCCCCCCCCCTGCGTAGATGCGTTTGTCTGGTCATGCGCACATCTCACCAGTAGCCATACATTCCTTTCAGAGTACGCCAATCCTGCTTTGATGTAACGCTATCTCGCCAAGGCCACAGGTGGAAGAGCAGACGAGCTTGCTTTGACTTTAATTAGCAGAAGCTGTGGGAATAGCATATCTATTTACAATTAGGTAGCCGCTTTCCCAAGGTTTAGGCACAAGCGAGACCTCTTGGCCGCGCGCGGGAACCGTTTTTATTGGCTGTTATGATTATGAACTTGCTTTAACCTTTCATGCCTTTTGGGTTTTCATTATTCTGAACAGTGACCCTGTTCATGTGTTTCATGGCTTCAATAAATTAAAACCTTCTTGCAAGTGTGTACTACGTTGTTTGCTGTGGGGACCTGACAATGAGAGGGAATTGCTGCAAAACCGAAGGAGCTGTCCTCTAGAGGAGAAATCAAATGTCCCTGCTGCCTCTCACTGGCTGTTATTCATGTGCAAAGCTTCATCCCCTGACAACACTATGGAAAAAGTAACTTTTGAGAACAAGTATATCTCAGCTGGCTGGCATACTATATATAGCTGACACTTTTAGCAATGAATAAAACATGGTATGATCAATTTACTAATAGGAACATACATTCAAATATCAAGTAATCCAATCAAGAAATGAAAAAAAATCTGAAAATGTATTGTTAATAAAAACAATTGATGACACGGTAGCTAATATTCAGATCTTGATTATTCTGATATTTGGATGACTGGTTCAGAGGTCATAGAGGTAAGAATGGGATGGGGGCAGACAAGATAAAACTGACCACCTCCTCTGTCTTTACTGTGTAAACTGGAGTTGCCGGAGCTGCTGCCAGCCCAGCCCTTAGTGGCCAGGAAGAGGACTGGCACGGGGTCTTCCAGGAAGGAAAGAAAACACCCTCTTTTCCACACCTCCCCTGATGCCTTGGATGTCCTCTGTGAGTCATCTAAGATATTGCATGTTGGTGAATCTAGAGAAATGTGGTCCCACGGTGGCTTTTAATAATGTCATTTCCTACAGTGCACCATGGTACTGTACCCTGGACAAACAAACAAAAAGCACTGGACTTGAATGTGGAAAAGGAGGAAAAAAGATTATCTTTCTCATGGACTTTGCTAGGCCTGGTTGGATCAGGCTTGCCACGGTAATAATCACCTGCTCTCAGCACCAGTCGCTACATCAGCCTGCTCAGTAAGTGTGTATGTGTGTGTGTGTGTAGGCGGGAGGAACAAGAGTAAAGAGGGAGTAAAATGAATAGAATAATGTACATAACAAAAACAAAAAAGGAAAAGGTATTTTTGCGCAAGCAGCCCATAAAATATCTGTGAAATGGTCCTCAGGCTAGAAGCAGACCATAAAACAGATGAAAATATAATGGGGTGCCTAGGCGCTATAAAATACTTGAGACATACAAATAATGTTACTTTGCCCAGATATATTCTTTTAAATCACAGTAGTTGGTACTGGTATACATTTTGTAACCTTAGCTGTACAATGTAATGAAAAAACAAGAGTTCTTCACTGATACTTGAGTCTTATCCTCTTCTAACACAACTGATGCTCAGTAAAGATGAGTACCACTAGAAGACAGAAGCATTGCTCAGCATGAATTCAGAATCCACTGCCTTATTTTAAAGACAATTTAGATATGCGAGGTCTAGGTAAACATGAGTGTTTTTGTGAACTACAGTTCACTTCTGATGAAATGGATTCTAGTTTATGAAAGCATGTGCTAGAATAAACAATAGCTAGTCTTTAAGGTGCAACAAGACTTCTGTTTATTTTTGCTAAAACAGACTAACATGGCTACCCCTCTGGAATGGTCTAAAATCAAGAAAGGTAGCAGTGGCTAGTACTTAAGAAGAACAGTAATTTCCAGCTCGCCTGCTGTGAGACAGTAAAGGTAAAGGTTCCCTTGCTCGAAAGCCAGTCGAGTCCGACTCTAGGGTTTCAAAGCTGAAGAGCCAGCGCTGTCCAAAGACGTTTCCGTGGTCATGTAGCCGGCATGACTAAACACCAAGGCGCACGGAACGCTGTTACCTTCCCACCGAAGTGGTCCATATTTATCTACTTGCAATTTCTTGCTTTCGAACTGCTAGGTTGGCAGGAACTGGAACTAGAGACGGGAGCTCACTCCGTCTTGCGGCACCCGGGTCTCGAACTGCTGAACTACTGACCTTCCACAGCCTGCAGTTCAGCGTCTTAACCACTTGAGCCACCGCAGCTCCTTTGTGAGACAGTAGGAGACCTCAAAAGGAAAGAAATGCAAGAGTGAATAAAAGAATACCCATTTCACCTTTTTTGATTAATGGACTTCCACCCTTGAAATTTTGAACCTGAGCCTTTTATATAAACATTTGTATTCTAAAATTAGAATTCATTTGTGGCAGTGATTGGATCCTTTGACCTTGGAGTTCTATTAAAATAGTTTTTTCTTTACATCACAGTCATAAGGTTTATGGTTGGGTTATAAACAAGAGATGAGAGAGACTATTAAATGAATTCAAAAGCATTTAGGGAAATGCCATCAACTTACTCAACAATTATGCAGGAGGGAATACATTTCCTAAAGGAGACAAAAAATGAGCAGGGTAAGCTTTAGAAAGGTCACATCTAGCGGGCACACAGGGCACACATTACAAGGGTCATATTTGGCATGCTTGCGTGTTGACAAGGGAAATTGCAAATCATGGTAAACCTTGGGACCCCGCAAAACAAACAGAAGATTATATGTTTATCATTCCAGACAGCAGGAGAGTTTTATGTCTGAGTGCTGAATGTACAGGGAACTTGTCATGAGAGGGACAGTCTTCTATCCATAGTCTGGAGAACCACAGTCCAGTGCCATTTTTACCTAATGATCTTTTCTGTGGGCTAGCTCTTAAAAGTGAGGCCAGTGGGGCTTCCAGTCAGTTCTTTTAATAGCATATTCCCCCAACCATAGTAGGGACTTTTGAAAGCAGTATTATTTTGAATCCTTGTCACCATGCCTTTCATTTATGTACTTGTGTTCAGAACTACAGTAGGGCTACTGGGGCTCCACCCCTTCCTTAAGGGCCCCTGCTTCTTCTCAAAAGCATGTAAAGGGATCCTTTAAATTTTTTGAGAAGTGGGCGGTGGTGCACACCCCTCTCCCTCTGCTCCTGCAAGATTTAAAGGGCCATTGAGGTGATCGGTGGGGAGCATGTGGCCCGCCGATCAGCTGAAGAGACCATTAAATCTTGCAGGAGGGGAAGGAGAGGGGTGTATCATTATGGAAAATAATGGCAGCCCCACCATAATTGTTTTTTGCCCCACAAGCCTATGGGGCTGGTTCAGAACATGTTTACCAGTGATTAGGACAGTGGTCTCCAGCGTGGCACCACGTCAGCACCATGGTGCCTGCTGACACCTTTCCTGATGCCCACCAAGGTTTTTTTTAAAACGTGGGTGGGGCCAGGTAGGGCTTTTGCTCAGCAAGGCTTCTGATTAGCCAGTGGAGATTTGATTGGCTGTGCAGATTTTTTAAAAAATGTTGCTTTGGCAGCAGCACAAGGATCTTCGCTGTGTGAGTGAAGATAAGCTGTTGCAGCCATTTTATGGCTGGCTCCCCATCCTGTGGCCTCACCCACCATGCTGTGTCAGAATTCTAAAGGTCCCCACAGGATCAAAAGGTTGGGGACCCCTAGAGAAAGCATATCTAAGTAGTGCCAGAAATGAAACAATACATATATCCACAACAGAGAATGTTCTTACTGTGGGGCACCAGCAATGTGATTTAG
Source organism: Gekko japonicus (assembly GCF_001447785.1). NCBI lineage: Eukaryota > Metazoa > Chordata > Lepidosauria > Squamata > Gekkonidae > Gekko > Gekko japonicus. The sequence goes on from NW_015160974.1 coordinate 58,044, forward strand.
TTCTTTGTTTATCCCAGGATAATGTGGGGTTTGTTTATTTATTCATTTATGGCATTTGTATCCCTCCCTTCCTGCAAGTGGGCTCAGGGCAGGTAATATCAAAATTTCATCAACATTACAGTCGTCAAATATTTGATATTTCAAACCGACTGTAAACTGTAAAGCTATCCCTATCTTATTGAAAGGTATGTATTTAATCTTGTTTTATTCAATAAAAATGTTTTTTAGAAATATTAAAACATTCAATTTAGAACAAAATTAGATTAAAATTAACTAAAATGGCAACATGCATTTCTATATTAGCCCCAGCAGCTGGATAGATGGTAATCATGGGCAAATATAGCAGAGCCGCTTTGCTTTAGGAGGCCATGTGGTTGGACGTCCATCGCCTCAACTGAAGGCCTGGCAGCTCCATTTTACAGGCCCTGCAGAACTGTAATAAGTCCCGCAGGGCCCTGATCTCAAGCGAGAGCTTGTTCCACCAGGTGGGGGCCAGGACTGAGATGTCCTTTGGGCCAGGGATAACCAGTAGATGTTGATCAGCGGAGCAATAGGCTCTCCAGGGGGTATATGGGGAGAGGCAGTCTCTTAGATATAATACTAATAATATAATACTTTCAATTTATGAATCGCTTTTCCCCACTCATGTTGGCTCAGAGCGATTTACAGTTACTCAAAGAAAATGGACTAACAATATATTCATGGGGGATAGGGAAGACAACATACAATATTTAATCACACACATGTTGTAGCTGGTCGGAGGATCATCTGCAGGCTGTATCAGTCATGTTCCGACGGCATGTATTCTGTTGGCTGGCAGATGACTTAAGGGTTCTTGATGTCGCACTGCCACACTGCCACCGCCTGGCTGACTTGCTCCACTGCAGGGAATGCTGAAACAGATTTTTCCAACTTTTGATCTCTGCTGCGCCACAGATGTCTGTATAAAGATGATAACTATACATGATTTCTTATGTAAAATTATAAACGCAACATGGGCGAGAGCGGTTAAGGGGGGGAACCTCTTGAGTTTAGTTCGCTCCCTGGTTGTGTACCCAGATGACTGTATTGGAACAGTCTCCCAGAAAATTCTCTGGGGCTCTGGGTTCACTTGGTTTTGTTCTTCTACATGACAATTTAGAGTCACAAAGTTTATGGATTATTAACTTGGGGGAAGATTTCTAAGGTGGGAGAAGGGAAAATTTATTTGTTGCTCACTGGTTGTCTTTGTGGTTTACTGTAACATTTTTTTGAAACAGCTGAAATACACAATTTAATCTATTAATTCTATTGTGATCAATTTTATATAACTTGTTAGTATTGTGCAACACTGATTGTAATATCTAATACTATTTGTATTCATATATCTATTTCTGAAGACACGCTAAATTCTGTTAATATGTCTGACTCATATGTTTTTGAATCTATTAATGTGCTAGGTCTGAATAATTGTACTAAACGTAGGAAGATGACCTCATATATCTTAAAATCAAAACCTGATGTGGTGTTCATGCAAGAAACACACTTAAAACCTCAAAACAAACTGGTGTTGAATGCTAGTTTGTATGACCAACAATACCAAGCTGGAAACTCATCAAAATCAAGAGGGGTTGCAATCTTATTGGCCAAATCTGTGCATTTTACTTTAGAAACCAAAGTAGAGGATCCACGTGGTAGATTTTTATTTTTGAAAGGCAAACTGGATCAGGAACAAATTACTTTGGCATCAATATATGCCCCAAATGACAAACAAGAACAATTTATAGAAGAAACGTTAACAAAACATGACACCTTTAAAGAAGGACAAGTTATTATTGGTGGTGAACTTAATAATAGACCAACATTTGGACAGATCCGGCAACCAACAAAAGAAGGTTCCACAATCCAAAAGATTGACTAAACTACAAGAAATATTAAAGAAATATCATTTCTACGATGCCTGGAGAGAAATGCACCAAGGAGAGCGAGATTATATGTATTCTTCTCTAA
>NW_015160974.1:60128-76243 GCF_001447785.1 Gekko japonicus
TCACAGGAAGCAAAAAAAATATAAAGATCTTTTGGCTACTCGGAGAATTCTTGAAGCAACAGAAACAAATAAAATACAAAAAATATACTATACACGAAGCAGTTATACTGGCAAAAAATCGCTAAGACTGTCAAATTACTGGCTTGGCGTGTTAAGAATAAACAAATACAGAGATAAATCTTTGCCATAAAACCCCCAAATAATTCAATTACAAACCCTGAACAAATTAGCGATTGCTTTACTCAGTTTTATGAGAAACTGTATAGCACTACTAATCCAAACGTAGATAAAATTCAAGAATTTCTACAGAAAAATTATTTGGTAAATAAATTGCAACCAGAACATCGCAGAGGCTTGGACCTCCCTATTACCAACGCTTTTTAAAATTGTGACGCAAAACTATTCGCTAAAATTTTAGCGAATAGACTTCAAACCATCATTCAGAATTACATATCAGAAGATCAGACAGGATTTATTTCTAAATGTATACTAACAGATAACATACAATGAACTTTGAACCTAATAGCACATTGCAAGGGACAATACACTGAATCTCTTCTGCTGTCAATTGATTTGGAAAAAGCTTTCGACAGCTTGGAAACAATTTATCTGAAACAACTCTTGAAAGAAATGAATTTTGGGGAGAAATTCCTAACGGATATCAAGGCCCTGTATGCTCAACCGATCGCTCGAATTCTAGCCAGCAATATCCTTGGAAGAACCATCTCTATGCAACGTGGCACAAGCCCTGGTTATTGAGCCCTTAGCTAGAGCAATAAGAGACAATCCCAACATCAAAGGCATTAAAATTGGCACCTCTACCCACAAAGTAAGTCTATATGCAGATGACGTAGTAGTTTTCCTCACTGATCCAGAAACATCATTACCAGAATTACAAAAAATCTGCGCAATATCACAAGAACTGTTCGGGTTAAAAATTAATCTGGGGAAATCCAAGATAATCCCTATTAATATATCAGAAACTACAAGACAAATAATTCAAACAAAATTTCCTTATAAATGGTGTCATTCTCCTTGGAGGTGTTTAGGGATTCAAATTCCCCCAGAATTAACAGACTTAATCAGCTGCAATCTACAAACACTTTTTAAAGAGACTAAAAACCAAATGAGGCAGTGGAGTTCGATGAAATTCTCATGGGCTGATAGACTTAGCATCATCAAAAGCATACTTCTACCAAAGTTCTTATTCCTTCTACGTGCCTTACCCATTCAAATCATGAGGAAAGAGCTAACCAACTGGCAGACTGCGTTTCTTCAATTCTTTTGGGACTATAAAACACCTAGAATCAGTTTTACAACATTGAAACGCTCAATAAAAAATGGAGGTATGGATTTTCCAGACCTAGTCATATTATGAAGCCATACAATTATCATCTCTAGTACGGATTCTAACAACAGACAATCCACCACGATGGCAACATATTGAAGAGAACATCTGTGACTCAACACCCCTGGGCTGTCATATGGCAGAAACCCAAAGACAGACATGAAAATATTTCATTAAACTAATTCTTGGCTGCAGCTTTGGAGGTCTGGGACAGAAGAAGACAACTGCTACTACCAGACAACTCCAGTCTATCCTCATTTCTCAACCAAGAATGGTTCATCCCGGGAAAAGAAACAAAAGCCTTTCAAAGTTGGAAACAAGCTGGACTAACTTGTTTACTAGATCTCACAGAAAAAGGCATTCCTCTTACAAAAGCAGAGATAGAAGAGAAAATCGGAGAGCAAATTCCCTGGTTCCGATACTTACAAGTTCAACATTTATTAAGAGAAAAACTCCTGAATGAGAAATCTCTCACGCAATTTACAGACTTCGAACGACTAATCAAACACAAGACGAATGACATCAAAGGACTAATCTCCAAACTCTACAAAATCCTTAATAAGAACCTGAAACAACCAGTATTAAAATCACAACTTCAATGGCAGAAGGACTGTCAGAATTCAGTTAGAACACTGGACAGATATTTGGTCATCACCAAGTCTCTCCTCCAAGATCTTTAATATTAAATACTTTCAAAACACTAAATCGATGGTATCTTACACCTGCACGTTTTAATAAGATCAACCCAAAGCATATCAAAAACTGCTGGAAAGGATGTGGCCAAATAGGCGACTTTCTACATTGCTGGTGGGACTTCAAGCCTTCTAGTCCCAAATCATGGCACAAATTACCATCATCATAGGTTACGACTTACCTGCACCAGTGTTCCCTGTAAGCTGAGTTTGTATGAGCTAGCTCACGGTTTTTTAGCCTCAAGCTCACACCTTTTTGTCTCCGCTCAGGAAGGAGGGCTCCAGAGCAGACTAATTAATGCAGTAGCCAAATTGCTCACTCACAACTCTATTGCCAGTAGCTCACAAAGTAGAATTTTTGCTCACAAGACTCCACAGCTTAGAGGGAACATTGACCTGCACTCCCTGAGACGGTCCTGCTGGATGCTCTCCCGGAAACCTGTGAAAGAAAAACACAAAATATATTAATTTCAACTCTACTAGCAATAGCTAGAATAACCATTGCACAGAAGTGGAAAGGAAAAACCATCCCAAGCATGTATGACTGGCAAAACAAATTATGGGAACATTTTACCGTATATATGGGAAAATGACTTAACAAGAGAATGCAAAAATCTTTCAAGCCGTTTGGTTCCCGGTGGTTCAATACCTTGCAGAAGGTGAAATCATCCCCAAAAATGAGCATCTTAAAAAAAAACTTGCTGCATTTTTGAAACAGATGACAATCCATGGGTGTAGAAAGGTCCCTTTGGCCATATTAGATAGGCTAAAAGAGACACTCCACCAAATGGAAAAGACAGGAGTAATATCAAAAGTAGAAGGGCCTACTGACTGGGTAAGCAGTCTAGTCATTACAGAAAAAAAATGGAAATTTGAGAATATGTCTTGACCCAAGGGATTTGAACAGGGCAGTTCGTAGGCAGCATTACACCACACCAGTGATGTAGAAATTGATAAAATGTATAATTCTGTTATGTAATATGTTAATTCAACAGTTATGTAAATCGTCATTGCACTATATTTTTTGATATTAGTCAAATTGTTATATTTTATTATTTTGTATGAAAAAATAACTCAAAAAATTGAATTTTTTTTAAAAAGTGGGACACAAAGGCAACGTAGGCTGCGGTCACACACACGAAACAATCCACTTTCAATTCACTTTCAATCCTCTTTCCAACTGGATTTTTACTGTGTGAACTGGCAAAATCCAATTCGAAAGTGGATTGAAAGTGGATTGAAAATGGATTATTTAGGGTGTGTGACCGTAGCCATAGGTTTAAAGACATTATATATACAGTCCAATATCTTTTTTTTTTTGAAAGATTTTATTCCCTCTCCTAAAAAAAAGAGATATTTCATTTAAATTCAAGAAAAAAAGGGTGGGTATATAGCGGGATAAAGAAAAGAATGAGTGGTGTTATTATATTGTTCCTGGGGTCTGTACAATACTTGTCAAGGTATATTCCACAGGAAGCAGAACTTACAGCACCTCTAAGGAATTTGTTAAAGAGTAAAGTGTTATTTCAGTGGATGCCAGAGCATCAAAAGGCTTTTGAGGTTATTAAACACCAGTTGTGTCAGGCACCTGTGCTTCAATATTTTGATGTAACAAAACCTGTGGTGGTGCAGGCTGATTCTTCAAAAAATGGCCTTGGAGCTTGTCTATTCCAAGAAAACAAGCCAGTGTCATATGCCTCAAGGTCATTAAGTGTTGCTGAACAGAATTATGCCCAAATAGAAAAGGAGTTACTTGCTGTGTTATATGCCATGAGAAAATTCCATCAATATGTGTTTGGTAAAACAGTCACGGTCCAAACGGATCATAAACCATTGGAGGTAATCTTTAAAAAACCAATCGGCAATGCACCTGCCCGGTTACAGCGTATGTTGTTGCAATTGCAAAGATATGAACTTAATGTGATATACACCCCAGGGAAGCAGATGTATTTAGCTGACACATTATCAAGGGCTACAGTAGATCCCCCTGTAAGTGATGAGGGATCTGTAGAAGGGGAGAGAGTAGTATATCAAGTTGACACACTAGCCATGCACCCTAAAGGAGTGGCTACATTACAGGAAGCTACGAATCAAGATGGCCAGCTCCAGACAGTAATAGCCCTGGTAAAGTCAACATGGCCACAGTATTTTAAAGATGTTCCTAGTGAGGCTAAGCCATTTTGGTCAGTTAAGAATCTCTTGCGATGTGAAGATGGAATTCTCTATGTGGGTCAAAGAGTGGTCATTCCTTTGGCAAAAAGACGAGAGATGTTAGGCCAGCTTCATGACTCGCATCAAGGTATTCAGAGGACTAAAGCTAGGGCAAGGGAAATAATGTACTGGCCAGGTATGTCTAATGACATTGAAATGTATGTAGGAAGTTGTTCTGCATGTGCTCAGTTTGCATCAAGAAATCAGAAAGAACCACTTATACCACATGAGGTTCCCGAGTTCTCAAGTTTGTTTATACTTAGAAAGTAGGGTAGCTCCCTCTTCTCTGTTCTTCTATCCCACCCAGGAGGTAAGACTTTTATGCAGTTTTACGCTTCCCCCGGTTTTTAAACGCTTCAAAAGTCTCTCGTATGGGGAGGGGGGGTTTCCCTTCTCCCTCCTCCCTTCTCCACTTCTCTAAAAAGGGGGGGGGAGCTCTTTGCCGCTTAAAATTTCAGACGTCGACTTACAGTCTTTCAAATGTCCTCATTTCCTCTCGGGTTTTGCCGCTTCACCACTCCGCTCTACCGGTGGCGTTGCTATCCCCCTCATGGGGGCAAGGCACAGTCGGGGCCGTTTGGGGTAAAAGGGGAGAGCCTCAATTCCCGACCTTCTGGTCGGCAAGAGGCTTCTCCCTAGCGCACCCCCTGGTTCGGAGCCCTCTTCTGAGGGCTCCTTAGGATCTCCGCTTGCGCGGGACCCCCCCGGGCTGTGCTTGGGCGATCCGACTCTGGGAGACGTCCCAAGAGTCGGTCGCCATGCGCGTTGCCGCGGCCGGAAGTCATACAGTCCAATATCTTGTGCCTAGGGACACAATTCCAAATAAAGTGCCTTTGTGTTCCACTTTTTGATACTGTGTCTCTTTTTTTGTAATGTTTTTGTAGGAAGAAAATTATGGAGATATATATATATATGAATAATAATTCATGTTTTCTACAGCACTTGGATTGGGTCCTTTCTAGTGAACCTTCAGATGGTGGCTGGAGATATCCTGCGATTACAACTGATCTCCAGGCGACAGAGATCACCTGGAGAAAATGGCTGCTTTGGAAGGTGGATTCTGTGGCATTATACCCCACTGAAGTCCCTCCCCTCCCCAAACCCTCTGCTCCTCAGGCTCCATCTCCCAAAACTCCAGGTATTTCCCAACCCAGAGCTGGCAACCTGAAATAATTGCATTGTTTCAGTGCAATCTACTACTTATGGCAGGATCTAGCAGGGGAAAGCTATCAGCAGAAAGTTATTGTTTTAATGCAAGAATATGGGATGAGGGGTAGGGATTCTGGTGGGAATAATCAGTGCAGAGAAAATCCAGGGCCATGCCAGTTTCTGCATAGCCCCACCCCTGCTGAGGAATCCAGTCCTCATCTCTCCCTGCATCTCACTGAATATGACCCTAAGATGTTACAGACACACAGTATGTCCTCCTAGGGCAGTGCCGTGCCCTTCAGTCTACTGTATTTTTGCCGTTCATCCTTTTCATGCTCAACTGCTCATTTGTCCTTCGAGACTGGATGCCCTTGCAAAAAGGCATATGTAAATGTAGTGGGGGGTGGGTAGGTATGCATGTACGAATGGGTGCAAAAATGAGAGCGCTTTTTGTCGTACTCTTTTTAAACAGGAGACTGAGAAAAGGGAGTGATGAGTCTCTCAAGGAAACATAAACATTGTATACTCATTAGAAGGCTCATTATAAATAGTTCAGAGAAGGTGCCCTAAGAGCAATTTCTTTCACGCGGGTGTTTATTAGGACAAAGAGCTTCTTTAATAGGGCAACCGAAAAGCATTCTGCCGCAATCATTAATAAACATTACCACTTTTACTGACTTCTTGGGAACAGCTTTCTCCTTTCTCTGTATCCTTGTGTTAAAGGGCCAGGCGCCACTTTAATGTGCAGAACAGCATTTGTTAGGCAACATCAAAGCATTGCAAAGTTCTCTGTCACATCTTGTCTGGAAAGAAGCTGTAGATGCTGATTAATCTCTAGGTGACAGAAAACTGAAATCCATGGTGGGTGGGTGTAAAACTCAAGATCTCCTTGACTCTTTGGAGCACTGGAATAAAAGAAAGACAAATGCAAATTAGCACATGTTGGAATGAGGGAAATACAAATGGAGGTAGTCTGGCTAGGCATCAGCATTAGGAAGAAGGGCCCAGAGGTCCTTCTGTGAGCCACACTTTTGTCCTTTGCTGACATTTATCTACAAAGGAATGCACAAAGTGCTACGATTGGGGTTGAATCCACTGGGCCTATGCCCATCCTGATGCTATTAGCATAAAGGCTATTGATGTATACCTGATGCAAATAGTCTCCAGAATGTACAATTTATTTCCAGGGGTATGAGGTTATATATACAGGAAAGAGGACCTGTTCGAATAATACCTTTGAATGCATGGGAACCAGGGGCAGGGCCAGCGGGCCTGACCTTAAATTCTTGCACTCTGAAATTATCCTTTTTACTAAATTCAGTACAACACAATAAAATGGCAACATAAAAAAGATCTTCGCCATTCTGGACTGTGTTTGTAAAAAAAAAAAAGGAATACACACAACTTAATAAAAAAGAGCAAGAGTCCAGTAGCACCTTAAAGACTACAAAATATGTGGCAGGGTAGGAGCTTTTGTAAGTCACTTCTCACTTCTTGAGATACAGCCAGAATTGGAGTCCACCTGTCCTGTTTATTGGAAGGTGGAGTGATTTCAGATGCTGAATGACATTAGCAAGCAAATGGCAACAGCAGGCAAATGACAATAAACATTCTAGCTGTATCTGAAGAAGTGAACAGTGACTCATGAAAGCTCATGCCCTGCCACATATTTTGTTAGTCTTTAAGGTGCAGTGGATTGGGGGGCCCAAAAGCGGGGAAAAGCTGCCCCCATTGGGGGATGGCAGTCCTAGTACACACCCTGGCTTCGGGGCAGGAGATACCTAGCCACCTTTTTCTTGCCATCAAGTTGCAGCAGATTTGTGGCAGATGTTCAGGGGTGGTTTGCCATTGTCTGCCTCTGGATAGCAGCTCTAGACTTTCTTGGTGGCCTCCCATTCAAGTACTAACTAGGGATGAATCTGCTTAGCTTCCAAAATCTCAGGAGATTAGGCTAGCGTGACCTATCCAGGTCAGGCCAGACGGGATGAATCTGCTTAGCTTCCAAAATCTGAGGAGATTAGGCTAGCATGACCTATCCAGGCCACCCTACCAGGAGGCAATACTGAGACTGAACCACTTCCTGCTTTGTAGATGCACGCTTGGGTTCACCAAAGGGCATAGGAGTAATAGAGGCAAGGAGAACAAAAACTGGCTGTGACGGATAGAAGGAACATGTGAAAAAGGAGAGGGTGAAAAGAAATCTTTATGAGTAACATGCAGAACTTCAAGATAAAATAAAAAGGAGATGGGATAAAGAAACAAGATGAAAATGGTAGGCAGAGTTTGTACTATATTTAATTCATTTTACCATAATCTGGCAGACATTTTTTGTGCACCATAATAGCATATTGACCAATTCCTTTCCCCACAGTCCCGCTGCCTTTTCTTTTCCTTCCTTCTCTGGTTATACATTTTTTATTTGAAAGCCCTGAGAGAGAAAATAGACAATTTCTAAAGTACAATCATCGTATAAGCTAACGTTTTTGAGGTTTTTCTAATTATGTTCGTTATTAGTGACAATCCTGGAAGCCCTAGAATAGCTTAAGGAACGAGATTGTTTTTTGGAACAGGAAGGGTGAGTAGTATTTGCCAGTTTACCTCTCATATTGCAGTCCCCACACAATGCACTAAGTTCTTGGGTGTGGACTGTGGCCAGAGGATGTAGGCAAGAAAGATCCATTCAATCAGCACCATGGTACTTCAGACCCAACCCCTTTGGATCCAAGTCCAGTTTCCCTGGACTTGAACATGAGCATTGCACTTTCCTCAATGTTAACTTTACACGTCAGTTATCTCATAAGACTACAGTTCTCTCCTTTGATCCCAAACCGATGGTAAAAACATGTGTTGCATTGCAGTTTCCTGGAGAATCTTTGAAGCACAGGGAACCAGGCTACAAAAGTAACAGTAACATCTTTCATCTGTGACATTTAATTTGCCTCTAAGGCACAATATATATTTAGTGAAACACTCTAATAGCTTGAGCTGTAGGAAACCACTGGCTTGTTAAGTGCATTAGCTCTCCCTTGCATGCTGGAACGACATCGTAGCTGAGATGGAATCACTGGTTATGATGGGTGGGAGTCTCAGGTTTTTTTAAAATTTATTTGTACTCTTGCACTATATTGGGGATCTTCCACTCCAAATAAGTGGTCACAGTACCTGAAATTTCTCCTGGTCATTGAAAGTACTTAAACATCTGGAATGGTTTCTTTCTAAGGTCAACAGACTGAGTTGCAGTCACAGTGGGCAATGAGGGCTGAGATTGAGAGATCTCCTGTGCCAGGTGGGAATATGGCATCCCTACTCCACATCCAGTCCTGCCTCTCCCTCTTCCTGTTAGCTAATGTGCCACCCCTCATGGGGTTGTTTCCAGGTACCCCTACTATACACCCCAACTGGGGATCCTCATAAGGTGTGACACCCTACTGTTGCTGTTTCTATTCCTTAAAACCATAAGATACAGAGCTGTATAGAAACAGCGTATTGCATTGTTACTTGGCCTGTTTCCAAATACAGTAGCTAGGCTGGTCTGGATTCCCATTTCAGAAATATCTAGATGAGAGAAATCTTTCTGGACCTGGTCTAAGAATACAGATCCTGGACCTGGTCACCTTTTAGTGTAGAATGACCACCAGAATACACATTCTCATGGAAAAACGTGTACATAACTCAGTTTAAAGATGTACCTTTTCAGAATTGTTCAATTAGACATTATTAATATTCTTTCTTTCATTAATTAAAAATTTAGTTTAATTAGGAAGGTTATGCAGCCTGACCAGCCCTTTTTGGTGTCTTCCTTTGTAGAAAATTCAGTCAAGGCCTGACCTTGATCAGGAATTGGGCACTCTGCTCCTCTCTGTATGCAAATGACACTAATTAATCCAACACAAACATCAATATTTTTGGAATGCATAACCCCAAGTGCCATTTTATGACCATGTAATTTACAAGGCCTTAAACTACATTAAAATTACCACATACAGTGTTTACAGTTTAATTACACGGCTATTTGCCTTACCCAATCAAGTGTTATTCATATAGTCCTTCTGCACTGGCCCTAATCTTACCTAAAAAGGAAACAAAACCTCTTGCTAGCACAATAAGAATAGCAAATATTTAGCAGGAGGAATTCTTCCAAATTGCTTCCTCTGTTTTTGTGAATATTAAAAAAGATTGTATTTATTCTAGCTAAAGTAATTGTAGTCTGTCCATTTGCAGTATTCATTAATGCCTGCCTGTCCTGGATGATTTTAGTGTGCAAAAATGACACCTATAAAGGATTTTCCAATTTGAAAAATATTATTTAATCCTCAAGTCTCAGCTCATGAATTCTACTTTCCCATATCATATGTAAACTTGCTCTTCTTTTAAGTCCACTGACTTAAAAATGGTTTAGAAGGTTGTAATTATGCTAAGGACTGCACTGTATCTTAAGCAGCCTGTGACACCGTCTTGCAGCGACACCAATTCAAAATGTGGAGATGGAACTCCATGATCAATCCTGGTTTTTGTGGTCCAAGTAGCAAGTTGGCTTTATGGTAATAAATACTTTGGACAAGAGCATTAAAATTGTGGCAGATTTCAGATTTTTAAGAGCAATTTATTCACATTAAATCATGTTTCCTTCTTGTATGCAGGCTGATGAAAAGCAGAGTTACCATTGCTAAACTGTACAAATCTGGAGAGTGTAGTGAGCATATGGTGTACATTGTAGCTAACAAAAGTTGTCTCTAGCCCCTAAAAGCTTGACACAATTATTAATATTTATGCTGCTGAACAGTTTTTGTTGTTTATAATGTATGCTGCTTATGAATATGCATGTATACCATGGAGTAGCTACCTACCTACCTTTTACTTTAATGATAGCTCACTTTTCTTGTTGAAACTCAAGGCAGATTACAGAACATAAAATGATACAGTCAGACACCAAAAGACAACCACTGCACAATGCAATGGGACTCGGATTACAGAATTAGAAAACAATGCAGACAACAAACTGGCAACGTATAGTATAAACAGTGCAGAAAGTGGATTTACAAAGGTAGAAGACAATGCAGTAAATGCAAAGTGATGTGTTCTATGGTCATGGCAGAGCAAGCATTGCAGTCCTAGTCCAATATAAAGGCAACCTCCTGAACTGTTTCACTCTACTACAGTTCAAATGCCTTTAAGAATGCCTTCCTGCATGATTTCTGTTTTGTACAGCCTTTGGGAATATAGACGTGCGGGAGCCCTTCTTGGCCTCCTCAGGCGGGCCCTTCAACAAGTTTGGAAGCCATGATGGAGAATGTGCATGAACAGGCAATTGCCACTCTTATCATTTGCAAGGTGGCATCTTCAGAAGGCTTTGTTGAGATGAATGAAGCTGCCAAGGTAGAGCCTGCCAGCACGGTCCTAGAGATCTCCTGGAATTACAGAGATTCATTTCCCTTGAGAAAATGGCTGGAGGCTGGACTCTTTGGCATTGTACCCTGCGGAGGTCCCTCTCCTCCCCAAACCCTGCTCTACTCCACATCCAGATCTCCAGGAATTTCCCAGTCCAAAGTTGGCAGCCAGTTTGGTATAGTGGTTAGGAGCACAAACTCCAGTCTGGGAGAACTGGGTTTGATTCCCCACTCTTCCACATGCAGCTGCTGGGGTGACCTTGGGTCAGTTACAAGTTCTTTCAGAGCTGTTCTCTCTCGAACAGTTCTTTAAAGAGCTCACTCAGCCCCACCTACCTCACAAGGTGTCTGTTGTGAGGAGGGGAAGGTAAAGGAGATTGTCAGTCACTCTGAGATTCCTTTGGGTAGTGAAGGGCGGGCTATAAATCCAATCTCTTCTTCTTCTCTTCTTCTAGATGTATTACATTGTTGAAGGCACTACGTGAGTTAGCATGGATCAGGCAAGCCTTTTGAACCTACCCTCTTCACAATATCTGGCATGGAGATTAGCAGATTAGGACAAATTACAAACCAAAAGTGGCAATAACTCACAAAGCATTGTTTCACACCATTGGTTCATGCCCCAAGACCTCCCTCCTTCACTGTGTTTTGAGTGCCATTACTCGTCCTATTGTGCAAGATAATGAGATAATGTGGGGGGGAAGTGAGGCTATTTGCTCCGCAGTAATTTGACCTGCATTTACGCGATCACACAGTCCCTGGGAGCTGCGTGGGTGGGCCACCACTGCGTGATCAGATGCAACCGTGGGTGAGTCGGGTTGGGGTTTTTTGCTGCATCGTGTGATCGTGTGATTTTTTGCTGCATCGTGTGATTCAACGAGGGATCAATGATTCACATCTCCACACCGAGTGCTTCCTATGCAGTGTGCGATGATGTGCATACCTAAATGGGGGAAAAAACAATGGCATGGAGTCGGGATGGCCCGATCAGACCATCCTGACACCATGAGAGAGCGCTGGTGCGATCACACAGGGGAAACCTGTTTGCTACTGGGTTTTCCCCGGTGTCTTTTTACTCCGCTTCTGCAGCAGAGCAAAATGGGTTGCCGACGGGAGCGGGATGCTTGGCAGATGTTGGTATCTGATTGCACCCTTAAAATCTGCCCGGCATTCGTGCCTATGGCACAGTTAATTCTGCGTGTGATCGCGACCATAGAATGGGGAAAAAATCCCAGACTCTGCGCAGTCATGGTAACAGAAGGAAACAACACCACTAGCAAGTTGTATTGGTCTCAGTACAGGCATGAGGCGGCAGGATGTGCCTTCAAACCTCTTAATCATGTAAGTGCTTGTTTCCTAACTTTTCCCATATTTAAAAATTGATTTTTGATGCAACTTGTTATGTATGGCTGCATATAAAATATTAAACTCTTGCTGACACAATATTTTCATTCTCTGGGGCTCTTGTATAACGTGATCTCTGATACTATGACAGATTAAAGAAACTAGTCTGCCTCAACCATTGTGTCCTTCCCTTCAAGGTCTCCCAGGGCATCTACCCATGTGATATGGCATGAAAGACCAGTTTTCAGTATGGAATTCATGCATGACACAGCCTGCCTAATCCAGAGGGCAAGGACTGAACAGCTAGTAATATGCGGGAAGATGAAACATTAATTTGATGGAAAGGGCAATCAGAGAAACCAAACCGTGAATCGATCTGTTTATATTTGACTAAAGGGTGTGTGGGGGCGGGGGAGGAAATAGGTGTGCGCTGATAAAAGAGCATGCCTTTTGGAGCAAACTGCTTTTGAAATGAATGTCAGCTCCTTAATTCATATTGAGAGGTATCTAGAAATCCTTTACATGAGAGGCTGATAGGAGGTGGCAGTTTTTGTGACAAGCAGTTTGTTCAATGCTGCAAGGAACAAACCACTGACAGGAGTGTGTCTGAGATGGTCATTTACTCTGTGAGTCATAGTGGATGTCCTCATTGATGAGTAGATGACATGTTAAATAAGTGCTAGGACAGAGTGACTGGAAGGCAGTAAACAGAGGGGGCCATGCATTAGTATGATTCCCGACCACTTCTTTCTATGCTTTTAAAAAATGTCTCCAGATGCCATTTATCTTAAGTACCAAGCTAGAGGCCACTCTGAGTTCTGCTTCAAATGCACTCAACATAGTATGCACACGCACTGTACATCCAAATGCTTTATACACTACAGAGCCACCCTAAGCTGGGTTCCAGCTTTCAACTCAATTGAAATCAGTAGGCTATTAATCTATCACCCTGACTGCAGCTAGTTTGCTTTTCCTAGTCTGCATAGAAAAAAGTAAATACACTCCACTATAGTGAGTATTTTGCTAGTTTAAATCTTTGAAGGGCCCTGCAAGAAAGGGTTGAAGCAGTTGATATTGTTGTCATGGTCCTGAATCATTTAGAGCTTTTAAAGTCAGAACCAGCAGTTTGAATTGTACCCAGAGGCCTATAAGTAGCCTATTCCTCCCTTAAGCTATGCACCTTGTTGCCTGATGGCCTTAGAAATGGGAGAGAGGGAGTTGACAGTCACCCATTGTAATGTATTCAATAGCTGACATTGCAATACATGGATCATCTAATTGAAGTACGATGTTAAGCTTCGTCCTGGGCTAGGATCCAAATCCATCCAATCGCATTGATAGCCCAGGAAGAACCAACCAATCACTTGTCAGCAAGCTCCCTGAGCGGGAACGTCCATGATTGGTCCTTATGCATACAACCTTATTGGTTGGTAAATGTACAGTAGGCGTGGCTACATTAGACGGGAGAGTTTAAAAGCAGAACAGCTGCAATATAAAAGCTGTTCTGGCTATCAGATGTTGATCCGTGTTGGAGTTGTGTTCGAGTTGTTGAATAAAGCTGAATCTTTGCTGAATCACTCTCCAACTACTTTGTTAAGTGAGTGACTTAACAATTGGCGACGAAGGTGGGATCTTAGTGTGGGTAGGCAGCCCCGCTAAACAATCCCACGACGGACAATAGCGAGCATCGCGCCGTGGCCGATCAGCAGCAGGCACCGCCAGATCTGGTGGAAGCGCCTGTCAGGATGGCCAATAGCCAGAAGTTCGAGGCATTCGAACCTACCACCGAGGACTGGGATGCTTACCTGATGCAGTTCGAGTTCCACCTTGAGGCGAACGACATCGCAACTGAAGAGAAGAAGCAGGCAACCCTCCTGTAAAGTCAGACGGGTCTGTAAGAATGTGCACAGACTATAAGTGCACTATTAATCGTGCCTTGCAACAGCACTCTTAGCCCATACCCATTATCAGCCACATCCTGGCATCCCTGGGGGGAGGGAAGGTATTCACAAAGCTTGACTTAGTACAAGCGTACCAGCAGCTGCCAGCAACTAAAGAGGCAGCGGAAGCCCAAACCATTGTTACCCACCGGGGAGCATTCAGCGTCAATAGACTCTAGTTCGGGGTAAATGTCGCACCAGGGATCTTCCAGGGACTTACGGAAGGCTTACTCAGAGGGGTACCAGGCACGGTCCCGTACTTTGATGATGTGCTGATTGCAGGGGGGTCTGACCAGGAGCTCATGGAACAGGTGAGAACGGTGTTGGAGCGTTTCAAGTCTGCTGGGCTAAAAGTGTCTTGTGGGAGTCCCAAGTGTGGAGTTTTTGGGATTTTGGGAAGACGAAAGTGGTGTCCACCCCACAGAGGACAAAGTGGCGGCAATTAAGAATGCTCCACAACCCCTCAACAAAAAAGAGCTCCAGTCCTTTTTAGGGCTGTTAAATTTCTTGCCACACAAAGTGTTGGTGGCAGCACCAGAAGGACGCAACATGGAGATGGGGCTTGGAACACAAGCAAGCTTTCAAGGGATTCAAAGCCCTATTGTCGTCAAACGCTGTCCTCACGTACTATGATGAACAGAAACTGTTAGTGCTGGTGGCAGATGCATCTCCGTTTGGGGTGGGGGCAGTCCTCAGCCACTTAATGCCGGACTGCAGTGAAGCCCCCGTCGTGTTTTATTCGAGGTCGCTATTGGCTGCGGAGAAAAACTACGCACAAATTGATACTAGTTTCCGTGGTCAAGAAATGTCATGACTTTTTGTTTGGAAGAAAATTTCTTTTAGTGACAGACCACAAACCGCTGCTGGGGATCTTTGCCCCGGACCAGCAAATCCCCAACATTCTGTCTCCCCGAATGTTGTGGTGGACGCCTGATCTCCTGAGCTTGACCTGGCTAGCTTCACTTGTTCCATCAGGTCTCTCGGCTGGACGGACCACTGGAGCAAGAGGGAGCCTCGATTCTCTGGCATTCAGCCAGAGAAGAGGCTACCCCCTCAAAGCTCCTTGGCCAGGTGCCCTTCCCTGGGCTCCTGGGGGGGTTTACGAGCCTGCTCACCCCCTCCATCTGCCAGAACATGGAGACACCCCCGGGAGGTCTGGGAGGTGAGTCTGTGAGCGTGCCGCCATCAACCGGAAGTTGTACTTGCCCGTGTTTTGAACTGGGTGTGAAGAGGGGTGGCTGGCAGGGAATGTGGAGTCAGAGTTCAAGCCCTTCAGGGCGCGCCAAAATGAGTATTCAGTGTCGAAAGGGTGTGTGTTGTGGGGAAACCGGGTGGTGGTGCCTGTCAAACTCCGAGAAAAGGTTCCGGAATCTTTACATGAGGGCCATCCCGGCCCTGGGTATGTTTGGTGGCCCGGCTTAGACACCGACATTGAAGAGTGGGTAAGAGTATGTATGCCTTGTCTACAGGCTAGGCCCGAGCCTCCTACTGCGATGCCACAGTGATGGGAATCTGCAGGGAAGCCATGGTCCAGGCTTCACCTGGATTTTGCGGGGCCTGTGCAGGGGCAAATGTTCCTTCTGATTGTTGATGCGTACTCGAAGTGGCTGGAGGTTGCGCACATGCAATCCACCTCTTCAATTGCCGTCATCAACATGCTGCGCCGTTTGTTCTCCACCCACGGGCTACCAGATGTGCTGGTGAGTGACAATGGCACGCAGTTTACCTCTAGGGAGTTTGCCCAGTTCCTGTCCGACAACGGGATTAGGCACCTGACGTCGGCCCCCTTTCACCCGGTTTCTAACGGCCAAGCGGAGAGAATGGTCAGGACGACCAAGGAAGCCCTAGCAAAGTTAATGCACGGCGATTGGGGGGTAAAACTGGCTTCATTCCTGTTGCGCCAGCACATTACCCCGTGCTCTTCTACAGGCCGCAGCCCGGCCAAGCTGCTGATGGGGCATCGCCTTACCACCCTGTTAGATCATTTCCATCCAGATCTGAATGATCTAAAGCCCCAGCAGCAGAGTGCGCTCCCTAAGGTCCG
>NW_015160974.1:76785-77089 GCF_001447785.1 Gekko japonicus
GCTAGGATCCAAATCCATCCAGGAAGAACCAACCAATCACTTGTCAGCAAGCTCCCTGAGCGGGAACATTCGTGATTGGTCCTTATGCATACAACCTTATTGGTTGGTAAATGTACAGTAGGCGTGGCTACATTAGACGGGAGAGTTTAAAAGCAGAACAACTGCAATGTAAAAGCTGTTCTGGCTATCAGATATTGATCCATGTTGGAGTTGTGTTCGAGTTGTTGAATAAAGCTGAATCTTTGCTGAATCACTCTCCAACTACTTTGTGAAGCAACTGTTGGGTCCCAAGCATAAAAAACAA
>NW_015160975.1:0-505 GCF_001447785.1 Gekko japonicus
TCCCCCCACGGCACCCTCCGTCGAGGCTGTAGTCGTGAACACCAAAGAAGCGGAAGTTTGTGGGACCGATCCCGAGTCCCCCTCCGTGTTAGGTAGGTTTCCCTCAATTCCGCTCATGATCTTGTCAGATTCGGAACGATAGGAAAAGGGAGTTCTAACAATATGTTGGATCCCCAAGCATCGAGAATAAATCCACGTTTTCAGGAAAAGCAAAATTTATTTCAAAGCGTTGAAGACATACTCAAACACGTTCTTTGTTAGAACTGGGGATACACAGTTAGGTCAAGCATAATAAAGGAAATTCAAACAGACACAGATCCAATGAATAGCATTCCCGCTGGCGGGCTAATGAAACGGTTGCGCGCCCAGTCCATGAGAACCAGGCAGAACATCAGACAAAACACAGGTGCAGTACTCATGAGAAAAGCAATAGGCAAGCATTACAGCCTCTTCTCCCCCACACAACCTCCAGCAGTTATCTTGTGCATTCCAACGCAGGAGCAGG
>NW_015160975.1:761-12868 GCF_001447785.1 Gekko japonicus
ATCAATGTGGGGAGGTGAGGGCCCTAGGAGGCTAGGAGGAACATCTGAGGAACATCTGTTTAACATCTTTTACGCTATGCCTACCAAGGGATGTTTGGTGTGTGGTTTGTCCTCTCTGATATCTTGGTATGGACGCTGTGTAGTTTGAGCACTTTAGTGTTTGATTGGGTTTTTAAATTGTATATTTTGTTTTTAAATGTACTAAAGTATTTGATGTTTTTATGAGCAAGTTTTTGCCATGTAAGCCGCCCTGAGCCCTACGGGGGAGGGCGGGGTATAAATTTAACAAATAAATAAATAAATAAATAAATAAATATTCCCACCCCGCTTCTCCATTCCTTTCTGGGCAATCAGGGCAGACGCTGCCAACCCTTTCCTGTTATGTCTCAGCAACAAAAAGGGTTGGGAACGTCATTTCATTTTGATGGGACAAGGGAGTTCAGAGGATCTAAAATACACTTGAAGCTGCTTTACCTTGAATCAGACTCTTGGTCCATCAAGGTCAGTACCGTCTACTCAGACCAGCAGTAGCTCTCCAGGGTCTCAGGCAGAGGTCATTCACATCACCTGCTACCTGGAGATGCCGCTGGGGATTGAACCTGAGACCTTCTGCGTGCCAAGCAGAGGCTCCACCACTGAGCCACAGCCCTTCCTCAACACCTCTAAACCTGCCATATACTGAAACAGACCCTCAGTTCATCAAAATCAGTATTGCCTTCTCAGGCTGGCAGCCGCTCTCCAAGGTAGGCAGAGAAAGGTCTTTCCCATCACCTACTGCCTGGTCCTTTTAACTGGAGACAGCGGGGACTGAACCTGGGACCTTCTGCATGCCAGGCAGAGGCTCTTCCATTGAGCCACAGCCCCTTCCCATAGCTCTCCAGGGTCTCAGACGGAGGTCTTTCCCATCACCTACAGCCTGGTCCTTTCAACTGGAGAGGCCAGAGACTGAAACTGAGACCTTCTGCGTGCCAAGTAAATCCTTTGCCACTGAGCTGTCTCCCCTCCAATGCTTCCTCTGAGCTGTGGAGTCTTGTGAGCAAACACTCTACTTTGTGAGCCGCTGGCATTCAAGTTGTGAGCAAGCTATTCGGCTGCTGCATAAATCAGTTTGCGAAGTCAAAAATCTGTGAGTGGGAGGCTAAAAAACTGTGAGCGATCTCACACTAACTCAGCTTAGAGGGAACACTGGTCCCCTCCCTTGGTGGCTTACGAAGGGAAGTGGGGGGGGGTTATCTAAAAGAATCAGCTGGGGTGCAAATATGGCCCCAGGGGGGGAAAGAAACAAATCCTTAGGCTGGGTTCTCTCCCCCCACCCCCAGGCCCTTAAGAACATAAGAACATAAGAGACGCCAATGTTGGATCAGGCCAAAGGCCCATCCAGTCCAACACTCTGTGTCACACAGTGGCCAGAAATACCAGTGCCATCAGGAGGTCCAGCAGTGGGGCCAGGACATTAGAAGCCCTCCCACTGTTCACCCCCCCCCAAGCACCAAGAAGACAGAGCATCACTTGCCCCAGAGCCCCTAGCTATACCTTGTGGCTAATAGCCACTGATGGACCTCTGCTCCATATGCTTATCTAATTCCCTTTTGAAGCCGTACATGCTTGTAGCACCCACCACTTCCTGTGGCAGTGAATTCCATGTGTTAATCACTCTTTGGGTGAAGAAGTACTTCCTTTTATCCGTTCTAACCCGACCGCTCTGCAGTTTCATGGAGTGCCCACGAGTTCTTGTATTGTGAGAAAGGGAGAAAAGTACCTCTTTCTCTACCTGCTCTTTCCCATGCATAATCTTATAAACCTCGATCATGTCACCCCTCAGTCGTCTTTTCTCCAAGCTAAAGAGCCCTAAGCGCTTTAACCTTTCCTCATAGGGAAAGTGTTCCAACCCTTTTATCATTCGAGTTGCCCTTTTCTGCACTTTTTCCAAAGCTATAATATCCTTTTTAAGGTGTGGTGACCAGAACTGCACACAGTATTCCAAATGAGGTCTCACCATTGATTTATATAGGGGCATTATTATATTGGCTGATCTGTTTTCAATACCCTTCCTAATAATCCCCAGCATAGCATTGGCCTTCTTTATTGCAGTCACACACTGTCTCGACATTTTCAGTGAGTTATCCACTACAACTCCAAGATCTCTCTCTTGCTCAGTCTCTGCCAGTTCAGACCCCATCAATGTGTATTTATATTTAGGATTTTTGGCTCCAATGTGCATCACCTTGCACTTGGCCACATTGAACCCCATTTGCCATGTTGACGCCCACTCGCCCATCCTTGACAGATCCCCTTGGAGTGCCTCACAATCCTCACTGGTTTTCACCACCCTGAACAACTTTGTATCATCCGCAAATTTAGCCACTTCACTGCTTACTCCCATCTCCAAATCATTAATGAACAAGTTAAAAAGCAGTGGACCAAGTACTGATCCCTGCGGTACCCCACTGCTTACCACCCTCCACTGAGAAAATTGCCCACCTACACTCACTCTCTGTTTTCTATGAACTAGCCAGTTTTTGATCCATAAAAGGACTTGTCCTTCTATCCCATGATTTTTGAGCTTACTTAGGAGCCTTTGATGAGGAACTTTATCAAAAGCTTTCTGGAAGTCAAGGTAAATAATATCTATTGGATCCCCCTTGTCCACATGTTTGTTCACCCCCTCAAAGAACACTAACAGGTTAGTGAGACAAGATCTTCCCTTACAGAAACCGTGCTGAGTCTGCCTCAATAGGTTTTGTTCATCTATGTGCCTACTAATTCTTTCCTTAATAATGGTTTCCACCAATTTACCCGGTATCGACGTCAGACTGACTGGCCTGTAATTTCCCGGATCTCCTCTGGAACCCTTTTTAAAGATGGGAGTGACATTAGCTACCTTCCAATCCTCAGGAATGGAGGCAGATTTTAAGGAAAGATTACATATCTTTGTCAGGAGATCTACAAGTTCACATTTGAGTTCTTTCAGAACTCTCGGATGTATGCCATCTGGGCCTGGTGATTTTTCAGTTTTTAAGTTGTCTATCAGTTTTAGGACCTCCTCTCTCATCACCTCAATCTGACTCAGGTCTTCCAACACCCCTCCTGAAATCAGTGGTTCTGGAGTGGGCAAGCACTTCTCATCTTCCACAGTGAAGACGGAGGCAAAAAATGCATTTAGCTTCTCAGCCATTTCCCTATCATCCTTCAATACTCCTTTTACCCCTTGGTCGTCCAAGGGCCCCACTGCCTCCCTGGCTGGTTTCCTGTTTCTAATGTATTTGAAGAAAGTTTTATTGTTGGTTTTTACGTTTTTTGCTATATGCTCCTCATATTCCCTTTTTGCCTGCCTGACCTCAGACTTGCATTTTATTTGCCATAGCCTGTGTTCCGTTTTATCAGCCTCACTGTGACTAGCTTTCCACTGCTTAAAGGAATTCTTTTTACTTTTTACAGCCTCCATTACTCTGTTTGTTAACCATGCAGGCTTTTTCCTATACCTGTTTGTGCCTTTCCTAACCTGCGGAATATATATTTTTTGAGCTTCTAGGATCGTAGTTTTAAATAGATCCCAAGCTTCCCCAATTGTTTTGACCCTTTCTACTTTTCCTTTCAGTTTCCTCCCCACGTGTCCCCTCATATCAGAGAAATTACCCCTTTTAAAGTTAAAAATGGTTGTGTGAGTCTTTTTGGCCAATTCTCTATTTGTACAAATGATGAACTCAACAACATTATGATCACTGTTTCCAAGCGGTGCAATCACTTTTACATCTCTCACCAGGTCTTGAGTGTTACTTAGGACCAAATCAAGGATCGCCTCTCCCCTGGTAGGTTCCGTGACCATCTGCTCCATAGCACAGTCATTTAGAGTGTCTAGAAACTCAATCTCTTTTTCCCGACTAGAACACATATTGACCCAATCAATGTGTGGGTAGTTAAAATCACCTATTATTACACAGTGTTTTTGTCTAGTTGCTATCTTTAAGGCATTCATCATTTTATAATCCTCCTCTATCTTTTGATCTGGTGGGCGATAACAAACTCCCAGTGTTAAGTTTCCTTTTGGCCCCCCTATTTCAACCCATAGAACTTCCAGAAGCGAATCCAATTCACTTAGCCTCTCAATCTTTCTAGACTTTATACCCTCTCTGACATACAGAGCTACCCCACCTCCAACCCTTCCCCCCCTATCCTTCCGATATAATATATAACCGGGAATCACTGTGTCCCACTGATTTTCCTCATCCCACCAAGTTTCAGAAATACCCACAATGTCTATTTTTCCCTCCCTCACCAAGCACTCCAACTCCCCGATTTTACCTCGGACACTTCTAGCATTTGTATAGAAACAGCTGTAATTTCCCTTACAAGTTAAGCCTGCATCCTTCCTCTTGCTATCTCGAGTCGTTGTCCGGCAGTCCATGTCACCAGCCATGGCCTCTGTGGACAATTTCAATCCACCTCCCTGTAGAAAAGAAACCGGTACCCCCTCACCTCTCTCAGATGAGCCAACCCGAACCAGAGACTTTTCATCTCCTGTCGGCTTTCCCTCATCGTTTTCACAGCAGGGGGAGACCATTTATTTATTTATTTATTTAATTTATACCCTGCCCTCCCCGCGCGCGGGCTCAGGGCGGCTTACATAGACTGGGACCCAATCCAAATGCGCAGCACATGCCCTGGTTTCTGGGGCAGAGGGAGGGAGCCATGCGCGCACATCAAAATCCGAGGAATTTAAGTCTGGCCATGATTAGGCCGTGGTTTGTCAGAGAAAAGAGCTCCGAGGGAAGGCTGACACCTGAATAAACTAAAAAGATCAGTATCGCGCTGTCTAAAGCGCCGTGGAGTGGCACCTGCCAAGCGCACGTCTTCTCGCGGGCCGGAAGCAAGCGCTATTGATCCCAGGAAGCGGCCGCTGGAACTGCTGAGTTTTCTGGGCTCCCTGTCTCCGCCTGGCCTCTTTCAGACCCTCCACTCAGTGAGGGGGGGGGGAGAGAATGGTACCACTATTTCCGCAGAGGCAGCAGTTCCTTCATGCCTCGCTTCCCGCCCTCCCCCCAGAGTAACCTTGGACTGTCTGGCTGGTTGATGGGGAGGGGGGGGGAATAATTCTTCCTCCTCCTCCCCTCCCTAATTTCTAGCGCTCCGAAGTCCATTCTTCAAAAGACCTGGATGACAAGCCCCCCCCCCCAATTGCTTTGACAAGGGCGGAAGGAACGGTTTTTCAGCAGCTCAGGGGTGGACGCCTCTCCGCACTTCTCTCCACTAATGTTGTTTGTGTTAGGGGCTCCAACAGGCCTGGAGAATAATCTCTCCCTTTAACAGAGGCTCGCTGTGTGGTAGGACCGTGGCTCAGGGGCAGAGCCTCTGCTTGGCATGCAGAAGGTCCCAGGTTCAATCCCCGGCAGCATCTCCAGTTAAAAAGGACCAGGCAGGAGGTGATGGGAAAGACCTCTGCCTGAGACCCTGGAGAGCTGTAAAGAGGGGCCGTGGCTCAGAGGCAGAGCCTCTGCTTGGCATGCAGAAGGTCCCAGGTTCAATCCCCGGCAGCATCTCCAGTTAAAAAGGACCAGGCAGGAGGTGATGGGAAAGACCTCTGCCTGAGACCCTGGAGAGCTGTAAAGAGGCGCTGTGGTTCAGTGGCAGAATACCTGCTTGGCATGCAGAAGGTCCCAGTTTCAACCCCCAGCAGCATCTCCAGCTAAAACAGGACCAGGCAGAAGGTGACGCGAAAGATCTTCTCCTTAGAACCTGAAGAGCTGCTGCCAGTCTGAGTAGAGATCCAGTTTGGTGTAGTGGTTGAGTGCAGATTCTCATCTGGGAGAACCGGGTTTGATTCCCCACGTCCTTAACTTGCACCTGCTGGTGTGATCTTGGGTCAGTCATACATTCTTTCAGGGCTGTTCTCTCGAGAGCAGTTCTCAAAAGAGCTCTCTCAGCCCCACCTACATCGCACTGTGTCTGTTGTGGGGAGGGGGAGGGAAAGGAGGTTGTAAACCGCTCTGGGACTCTGAGTGAAGGGCGGGGCGCAAATCCAATCTCCTCCTCTTCTTCTCCTCCTCCTTCGTCTTCTAGAAAATTCATGCCCTGATGAACCAATGGCCTGATTCAGTATAAGGTAATTTCATGTGTTCATAGAATCATAGAATGTTAGGGTTGGAAGGGTCCTTGCAGGTCATCTAGTCCAACCCCCTGCACTCTGCAGGAGCAGAGCCGAAAGAAAGCCCTACATACCTACAACATATTCGAAAGATGGTCATCCAGCCTCCGCTTGAAAATGTCCAGTGAAGGAGCATCCACCACCTCCCAAGGCATGCAGAAGGTCCCAGGTCCAGTCCCCGGCATCACCAGTTAAAAGGATCAGGCTGTAGGTGTTGTGAAAGACCTTTCTCTACCTGAGATCCTGGAGAGCGGCTGCCAGCCTGAGTAGACCTTGGTGGACCAAGAGTCTGATTCTGTATAAGCACTAACTCAGTTGTAGCGCCTGCACACACACCTGAACCAGGGCAGTGTTATTCTGGAAGGGCTGTGGCTCAGTGGAAGAGCCTCTGCTTGGCGTGCAGAAGGTCCCAGGTTCGATCCCCAGCATCTCCAGTTGAAAGGACCAGGCAGTAGGTGATGGGAAAGACCTCCGCCTGAGACCCTGGAGAGCTGTAAAGAAGGGTG
Organism: Gekko japonicus; assembly: GCF_001447785.1. Taxonomy (NCBI): domain Eukaryota; kingdom Metazoa; phylum Chordata; class Lepidosauria; order Squamata; family Gekkonidae; genus Gekko; species Gekko japonicus. The sequence goes on from NW_015160975.1 coordinate 7,410, forward strand.
GTGGCTCATTGTCAGAGCCTCTGCTTGGCGTGCAGAAGGTCCCAGGTTCGATCCCCAGCATCTCCAGTTGAAAGGACCAGGCAGTAGGTGATGGGAAAGACCTCTCTCTGCCTGAAACCCTGGGGAGTTGCTGCCAGCCTGAGTAGGCAATGCTGATCTTCTTTTTCCCCTGCTTGCCCATTGTTGATGGGCAAGGTTTATTAGTTTTTTAAAGAGTTATATAAAACAAAAAAAAGAGAGCCATACACTTCAAAGGTATCCAGCCATTGCCTCGTTCATAACATCTTTAGATACATAATTCCCCTTTTCCCTTTGTTAATCTATAGTCCACAGCAGATGTCATTAAGTAAAATTCTGTTCCCAATAAACAATTCATTTTTTCTATATCCTATCTGCTATTACTATTATTAATCAATTTTATAACAATAAAAATATAAAAGAAAATCTAGTCCCTTTAAGATATTCTTTCATATTTTTAGTATTGTTAGCTTTCAAAATCCCCTTTGTTTGCAAACCTAAACGTAGTAATTTATATTTTCTCCATAACATCAGCTCTAGACTTTACAACGCCAATATACTTTCACCTCACACTATATAGATCCCTCTTTTCTCTCACAACACTTAGGGTCATTACACCTTCTCTAGGTAATTAGCCTATTATTTTTATTTTTTTCCTACAAGGCCCACTTTAAGAGTCAAAACTACCCTATAATTTTTTATCAACCATCAGTTAGAACATTACAAATATCCAAAACATATTGCTTCAAATAAACCAACCATTACTTCTAACTTTCACTAATCAGTTAAGACAATAAAGATAGTCAATATTTGTAACTACAGATTATATTCTTAATCAGTCATTTATCAGGTATCAGTAAAGGTTCAGAGAAAAGAAGGAAGGAAGAAATAATATATGAACAAATGTGTGTTGTTGTTTTTCTTTTGCAGTTTGAGAGTTCACTTTAGGTAAATCTTCTCATTAGTCAGTTTCACCATGCAAACAATCAAGATATATTGCTACAAATTAGTTATACAGTTTATCAGGTAGAGCATTACAAATTTCCAAAACATATTGCTTCAAATAAACCAATCATTACTTCTAACTTTCACTAATCAGTTACTACAAAGAAAGCCCTGAATATTTGTAACTACAGATTATATTCTTAATCAGTCATTTATCAAGTATCAGTAAAGGTTCAGAGAAAAGAAGGAAGAAAGAAATATTATATGAACAAATGTGTGTTGTTGTTGTTTTTCTTTTGCAGTTTGAGCGTTCACTTTAGGTAAATCTTCTCATTAGTCAGTTTCACCATGCAAACAATCAAGATATCTTGCTACAAATTAGTTATACAGTTTATATTTCTTCTGTTTTCCCTGCAAATGTCTCACCAAAATTGTTAATCTCCTGTGCCTTTGATCTTTGAAGGTCTCAATCTTGTTTATGTAGCAGCTCTTGGAAGTCTGTTCAGACTCTGAAGACGCTTTGAAATTCTCCCCCTCCCCTTCCAGACTGCTTGTATGCGAGATCAAACAGCCCAAAGCCTGTAAAAACGCCTCGTTGTGCTTGGTAACTAAGAAAACCTGGGACTTCAAGCAGTCAGAGTAGTCTTTTGTTATTTCTCTCGTATTAGGGATCACATCTCCAGACCGGTCAAGGTTTCGGGACAAGGATGGCGTCATTTGCAATGGAGGGTCTGTTATTTCAAGTAAACTAGTCTGTTCACTCTCAAAAGCACTCTCGATTTGTTCCAAAAATGGAGAGATAGCTTCAAGTATTTTAGTTTGCATTCAAAGAATAATCTCGTCCCAAAAGGTTTCTGAGTTGCCAGTCCTCTCCGATTTGTGCTAAAAAGGCCATTTCGCACTTAAGCCGAGACTCTTGTAAACAATCGTCTCTGTGGAATTATGCCATTAAGATTGCCGGCTTCGTCGCCATTTTATGTCCAGACCCCATAACTCAAGTAAGTCACTGTTCTTCAATATTTAAGATGTTTTCCAAATAGCAGATAGGAGATTTCAATATATTACTCTGCCCTTTGTATTTATATTGACGTTGACACCCCGGAGCTCTGCTTTGCCGCTTATCATAGGAATGCGTGAGGGAAGATTCCTCAGCACCTCCTTTAGCTTCTCGGGAAGACTCATAGGGGCAAATAGAAGTTGTTTTCCAAGCTTGAAAGTTGTCAAGAAAAAGAAAGTACTCACAAGTTCATCGCCTAGATGGTATGACGAGGTTTGAAGGCTCTTTGTAAAGGGGTAATACAGCTTGTCAGTCGTGCTATCACGGCTGGTCTTCGGTGCTTCCTGCGTTAGGACAATTCTGACTCCCCACCCATTGTTGCCACAACCCGGGGGTGTTGCCACAAACGGGGGGCTCAGATATAAAAGTCCTCTGCAATCAGTTCGTACTCCCGACGAACCGATGGGACCAAGGAGAACCAAATGGACCACTAAAAAAGCTCCAGAAGTTGGTGAGTCTCAGAGCCCTGAGAAAACTCAACCACGTCGCTGCACTGTTGCCCCACCTCCAGGAAATGCTGATCTTGATGGACCAAGAGTCTGATTCAGTATACGGCAGTTTCAGGTGTGTTCATGCATAGGTGCTTCCAGAGAGAGAAGTCAACCAGAGAGGAGCTCTCCCTTGGGTAACCCATCTTCTTGGACTGCCTGGTCTACCTATCTATCAAGCCCTCTGTGCACAACCCCTCTGTTCTGGTCCTAGGCTCGTAGCTACAATGGGGCATCTTGGGGCTAGGCCCCCCGACTTACTGGGAAGGCCCCACAGCTTCCCATCCAGCTCTGGGCCCCCAAGTGGTGGCAAGTGAGGGGAAGGAGCCAGGTACTCCTGTGCAGCTGTTTGGTGTAAAGGGCCGATTACGGTAGCGGCGCAGAGCCAGACAGCGCCTATTCCCCCCAGAAAATCTATTTTACTTTAATCAAATTACCTTTAATTCAATTAGCCAGTGCCCCCTAAGAAACTTAAATGACCCCCGGCTAAAAGAAATCCTGGCTACGGGCTTGTCTGGTCCTGCCCATAAGCAGACCTGCCCATTTCTGTGAGCTGTCTGTCATGGGCATGGATGAGGATGAGCTGACAGAGCCTGCAGAAACCACAGCTGGCCCCTCTGAAGCAGCAGAGGAGGATAACTGGCAAGTGCCTGTAACAGCAGTCTTCACACCTGGCCCAGATAAGAAGGAAGAGCTGCAAGCTGAAAGTCCTCCTGACTCACCCCCACTTGTGACACGTTTAAGGGAGCGACTCTGGCAAAACTTAGCAACCAGGCGACGAAAGGCCAGGCTACAAGGGAGGCGCTCAGCTAGCCCAGAGTTCTAACAGGAGCCTGGGCAATCATGCAGCTGGCTAATTGGTAGCAGCATTTAACTCCACACTCTGGGCAGTACCCTTCATGGTAGCAATGAGTCAGCTTCGTACTGCTCCGGCTCGGCTCTTGCACCTAGACCTTTGGACCCCCTGGATTTGGACTTGGCTCTGTTTCTGGCTCCTGACCCCAGCTTGGCTTTGGACTACGTTTCTAGTTAGTGATTTGGACTTGGCTCTGTGTTTCTGGCTCCTGACCCCGGCTTGGCTTTTTGGACTTTGCACGGTCTTCTTGGCTCCTGACCTTGGCCTGTTCTGGACTCCCTTTGACTGGCACCTAGCTCGTGACACTGCCGTGGTCACCAGTTTCTGGAAAGACAGCGGATAAATTTCAGAAACTGGTGGTAGCAGCTCAAGGAAAGCAGGAGGTTTTAGAAAGAGAGGGGCACCAGTTTGGGGGAGTCCGAAATTAAAATGTCACATGGTCAAAATGCATGCATCCTTGTTCCATAGGTTAGCTGTGTTGTTCTGCGGTAGAACAGCCAGATCCTAACACCTGAGAAACCCCTGCAAGATTTTTGTCTCTGTCGAAGGGAGCGTCGCCTCTTGGAAGCTCATCCCCTAAAAACTTTTACTGGTCTCTAAGGTGCTGCTGGACTCGAATCGAGCTGCATGTTCTCGTGTGAGCCTAATCCCGTATGCAAAATGCTTTCTAAGCGAACGGCTTTTTGTTGCCGCAGAACAGAGGATTTTAACAACGGCGTACAAATCCCTGCCGCCCCAGCCCCCAACTCTGGAAGTTATCAGCCGCGGTCCAGTCCTGGAAGGATTGCCATTTGCAGGCCGGCTGCTGGAATTGTCTGGGAGAGATTGATGGATTTCACTAGTCAGCGAAGCTAATTCCTTAGCAGAGATGGAGTCAGGTTTATTAGTTCAATGCCAAGCCAAGCATAAAGCCAGGCGGCTGGGGGCATATCAATGAGCAAAGGAGGAGGCGAAGGACGGGGACTCGGCGGGCCCACACTGGACCGGGGCTTCGGGCGGTTGCTAAGCGGACATTTTCTCCCATCCTTGACAACCTGCACTTGGGGTTTGGCAAAGTGCTGCTGTGCGCCAAAGGACAGAGAAAGCCACTGAAATATACTGGGTTCAGACGCATTGAGTGATCAGCTCATCGTTTATTAGTGATTTCAGCTAACTCTAAGACAACCTCAGCAGGGCCACAGCCCTGCTTAAATGTGCACCCAACACCACACCCAACACATACCCACACCCAGTGATAGGCTATTTCCACTCCCACTCTGGTTTAATTGGTTCCTTCCAGGATCCTGGCTGTCTATTGTTTGGTTACTCAAGCTTGGTCAAGGTCCTAGGTACCATTCCAGCTCTGTACATAACAGCTACCTTCTCTTCTGTGTGCTGCATTTGCTCTGTGGCTCACCAGGCCACAGAGGGGTGCTGCTTTGTGTGAGCACATCCCTAAACGGGCCAGGGAGCCCTGCTGCTTGCCGAAAGGAATGGTCTGGCTCCAGCATCACACAGTCAATCTGGTCCTTCTCTGCCCGTGATTCCCTGAGCAGCCTCTGGGTGGCCAGAGCTGCCCCCACAATTTTGAACTGCTCGTCTCGCCATTCTCCCTCCTCCACTCCTTTTCTCCCGGTGGTCTCCAGCTCCGGCTTGGAGAACTCCTGGAGCTTTGGGGGTGGAGCCTAAGAAGGGTGGGGTGTAACAAGGGGAGGGTCCACCCTCTGACGCGGCCATTTTCTCCAGGGGAACTGATCTCCCAGGATTGCAACGGATGTCCAGACCTGGAGGTTTGGCAACTCTAGGGACAATGTAGGCAAAGCGAGAGAGGCTTTGGATAAACATCAGGTGTTTGAGAGCCGCAAGACAGGAACAATTGGGAAATATGCAAATTTGCTTTTTATTAACATTAAACGAGACTGCCAAGAATAAAAACAAAATGGGGTAAAAACAGATATTGATAATGATTTTTATTTTTCCAAAGATATTCATTTGTTCGCTAATGATATCTATTTGTCAGAAAGAGGGAGGGAGGGAGGGAGGTGGAGAGAGAGAGCATGCTCTACTCCCTGAGGCCATCACCCTCCATCCAGACTGTTCTCAGGGTGAATCTTCC
>NW_015160975.1:13009-35428 GCF_001447785.1 Gekko japonicus
GGGAGGGAGGGAGGGAGGGAGGAAGGAAGGAAGGAAGGAAGGAAGGAAGGAGAAAGAAAGAAAGAAAGAAAGAAAGAAAGAAAGAAAGAAAGAAAGAAAGAAAGAAAGAAAGAAAGAAAGAAAGAAAGAAAGGGAGGAAGGGAGGGAGGGAGGAAGGAAGGAAGGAAGGGGGGAAGGAAGGAAAGGAAGGAAGGAAAGGAAGGGAAGGAGAAAGAAAGAAAGAAGGGAAAGGAGAAAGAAGGGGAGGGAGAAAGAAAGAGAGAGGGGGGAGGGAGAAAGGAAGGAAGAAAGAAAGAAGGAAGGAAGGGGAGGGAGAAAGGAAGAAAGAAGGGGAGGGAGAAAGGAAGGGGGAAAGAGAGAGGGGGGAAAGAAAGCAAATAAATGGGGAGGGAGGAAGCAGGGTTAGGGTTAGGGTTAGGGGGGAGCAGGGGGGTTAGGGTTAGGGGGGTTAGGGTTAGGGGGGAGCAGGGGGGGCCTTGAGAAGGCCTTTAAAGTTGCCAAAAAGGCAAGAACTGCTCTTCCCCGGTGATGGCAGATCAACAGTACAGCACTGGTATTTGCACTGATGACAGCTCAGGCAGCCCCCCTCGAGGGGAACTAAGGCCAGACAGGCAGCGACAACCTTGGAGGCTCTTCCACAAGGACTTGTTTTGCTGAAGCGCTTCTTTCTTCTCTTGGGGGGGGGGGAAGGTTGCAGTTCAGAAGGACAGCAATCAATGCCACAGTGACAAAGGGATTTGTGCTTCCTGAAAACAAGAAAGGGCTGGGATTTAGACAGAAACCCAGTCTCCAGGGGCCGTGGCTCAGTGGTAGAGCCTTGGCTTGGCATGCAAAAGGTCCCAGGTTCAATCCCCGGCAGTATCCCCAGCTAAAAAGGACCAGGCAGTAGATTATGGGAAAGACCTCTGCCAGAGACCCTGGAAAGCTGCAGCCTGTCTGAATAGTTGATACTGACTTTGATGGACCACATAAACTTCATGTGTGTTTGGGGAGGGACTGGGGCTCAGAGGACCTGCTGGCTATGCAGGAAGTCCCAGGTTCAATCCTCAGCATCTCCAGTTAGAAGGACCAGGCAGTAGGTGATAGGAAAAGAGCCCAGCGTGGGAAAGCTAAGAAGAAGATCCTGCCTTAAAAGGGGGGGGGGGTGCCCGGGTAAGGAAGTCAGTTCCCTGTCTATGTGCCCCTAAGTTAGATTATTGTATACAAAACTATGTAAACCGCTCCGAGTCTACAGAAAAAGAGCGGTATAGAAATCTAATATGTATGTATGTTGGAAAGACCTCTGCCACTGGAGAGATGTGAAGAGGGGCTGTGGCTCAGTGGCAGAGCCTCTGCTTGGCATGCAGGAGGTCCCAGGTTCAATCCCTGGCATCTCCACTTCAAAGGACCAAGGCAGGTGGTGAGTCCCTGGAGAGCTGTAAAGAGGGGCCATGGCTCAGTAGCAGATCATCTGCTTGGTATGCAGAATGTCCCAGTTTCATTCTCCAGGTAAAGGACCAAGCAGGAGGTGATGTGAAAGAACTCCGCCTGAGACCGTGGAGCGCTGCGAAGAGGGGCTGTGGCTCAGTGGCAGAGCCTCTGCTTGGCATGCAGGAGGTCCCAGGTTCAATCCCTGGCAGCATCTCCTGTTAAAAGGACAAGGCAGGAGATTATGTGAAAGACCCCTACCTTAGACCCTGGAGAGCTGCTGCCAGTGGAAGCAGGCAATACAGACCCTGAGCATATAAGGAAGGACCACAAGAGCTGAGCACTGGATCACTTCTTCTTGCGCTCCCCTGTCACAATCTGCCTAAATTCAAAGGAGAAGGAGAAAGAAAGGGGGGGGGGAGGAGATTGGATTTAGACCCGGCCCTTCACTACCCAAAGGCGTCTCAGAACGGCTTACAAACTCCTTTCCCTTCCCCTCCCCACAACAGACACCCTGCGAGGTAGGCGGGGCTGAGAGAGCTCTGAAAGAAACGGCTCTTTTTCACACAGAAAACACACAGAACTATGGCTTGCCCAAGGTCACAGAATCATAGAATCATAGAATGTTAGAGTTGGAAGGGACCTTGCAGGTCATCTAGCCCAGCCCCCTGCAATCTGCAGGAGCATAGCCAAAAGATAGCCCTACAAGATACCTGAAAGATGGTCGTCCAGCCTCCGCTTGAAAACATCCAGCGAAGGAGCATCCACCACCTCCTGAGGCAGACTGTCCACTGCTCAACCCCTCTGACAGTTAGGACGTTTCTCTTTTTATTTGGGGGGGGGGGTAACGACTCCCTTGTAATTTCCATCCCTTAGATCTAGTCTTGCAATCCGGAGCAAGAAAGATCATGCCACTTCTCGCTTGGCTCTGATCCTATGTGTTCAAAAACAGTCTGCCATGACAAAAGGGACCAGCTCGAGCTTTTCTCTAACGTGGAGAGAAGAGGTGCGAAGAGTTCCACATGCTAAACTTCCACACACCAGGCTGCTGTTGGAGGCACAGGATCCGGGCTACAACAAACACCGGTGATCCAAGCGTGACAGATAGCAATGGGCTTGTTATGGCAGAAACTGACTCCAGCATCCTTTGGGGAGAGCCTTTAATGCTACATCCGGAGGGGCACAATTTTTGTATTGGCCCCTGGGGACTTCTGCTGCTGCTGCTGCTGCTCCGCTTTGTTGGGGCGCGCTGGGGCTTTTGAGCTCACACGTCTCTCTTTGCATCAGTGGCAAAAACCTACCTCCAGCCCTTGCCCCGGAGCCCCACCTTGGGTCAGGCTGGCACCAGAGCTGATAGACCCACGTTTAAAAAATGAGGGGCAATTTGGGCTGCGGGGAGATGGAGGCGGCTGGGACAAGCCTGCTGATTTAGAAGAAAGCTCAGGCCGTCGGCTTTGTCTGCTTGAGAGCTTGCTGCAGGCATTCCGCTGAGAGCATGCGGGGGGGGGGATGCGCTGGAGGGCTGCTGCCACTTTTATTGGGCCTCCTGGTGTCCGATTCCCCATGCATTTGAAATAAATCCACGTTTGAAGAACAAAGTCAAATTTATTATAAAGCGATGGTTAGCTCAGGAACACAAGAATTGTTAGGAATGACTACAAACCCCAAAGGGTAACATAATAAAGGAACTTGAACCAGGTTAGGACCAATGAGTCCAATTCCCGCTGGCGGGAATGCAGATAAAACTAGCGCTCAACTCTTTGGGAACGCAACGGTTCTATAACATAAACACAAGTTCAGTTCTCAGGCATGAGATACCTAATAAGCAAAGCAACGCCATAACTCCATCCCACCTCCAGCCGGTTGACCTTGAGCAGTTCCGCAGATGTAGTAAGCAACTGAAAGTAAACACCTACACAGGAGGATACAAGGGGGGAATGGACAGGGCACAATATAATATGTACAAGAGAACACACCACCTTATGGCAGCTTGCTGACACCTGGTCTTTGACTGGGACATTGGCTGGGGGGCCCCCCCCCCCCAGGTCATCCTGTTTTCTGACTCCATTAATAAAACTCGACAGAGACGGTCCTGTTGGAGCCAAAGCCTGATTGGGCATCAGTTGCATGCGGGCAGCTTACAATGTAAGAAAGGCACAAAATTAGAGAAACAAGAAACAAAGGAAAATGGGGGATGGGCCAGTGGAGATGGAAGGAAGGGAAATAGTCTTCCCAACCATGCAAAAAAATCAAAACGTATCTGTCTGTCTACCATCCATCCATCTATTCATCCAGCTATCTATCTTTCTGTCCATTTGTCTGTCTGTCTGTCCATATATCATCTGTTCATCTGTCATCAGTCTAAAACTTTGTCTGTGAATCTGTCTGTCTGTCTTTCCATTTATCTCCCTATCTAGCTATCTGTCTATCCATATATCATCCACCAGCCTGCCTTCCTGTCTACCATCTATTTCTATGTCTGTCTTTCATCTATCTGTCTGCCTGTCTATCATCTATCTGTCCATCTGTCTATCTACCTAACTGTCTGTCCATCTATATTCTGTCTGTTCATCTATTTGTCTATCTGTCCATCTTTCATCTGTCTTTGATCTACCTGTCTATCATCTGTCTGTTCATCTATCTCTTTGTCGGTCTACCATCGATCTATCAGTCTGTGTGCCCATCTGTCTGTTTATCTATCACTGTCCACCGTCTATCTATCAGTCTGCCCATTTGTCTCTCATCTGTCTGTCTGTTTATCTGTCTCTCTGTGGGCCTACCATGTATCTACCAGTCTGCCCATCTGTCTATCATCTTCTGCCTGTCTGTCTACCATCCATCAGTCTGCCTGTCTCTCCATCATCTGTCCAGCTATATCTCCGTCTACCATGCATCTATCAGTCTACCCATCTATCATCTCCCTGTCTGTCTGTTCACCTATCTCTCTGTCAGTCTACCATGTATCTACCAGTCTGCCCATCTGTCTGTCGTCTGTCTGTCTGAATGACCATCTGTCTATCATCTGTCTGTCTGTTCATCTGTCTCTGTCTACCATGTTTCTATCAGTCTGCCTGTCTACCTAACATCTGTCTGTCACCTGTCTCTCAGTCAGTCTACCATCTATCACTCTGCCCATCTGTCTATCATTGTCTGTCTGTCCATCTATTGCTCTGTCTAACATCTATCTATCAGTCTGCCCGTTTGTTCATCATCTGTCTGTCTGTGCATCTATTTCTGTCTCTGTCTGCCATGTATCTATCACTCTGCCCGTTTGTCTATCATCTATCTGTCTGTCTGTTCATCTACCTCTCTGTCAGTCTTCCATCTATCTATCAGTGTTTCTGTCTATCATCTATCTTTCTGTCTTTCCATCTGTCTCCCTGTCTATCATCCATCTGCCTGCCTGCCTGCCTGCCTACATTCCTAGTGAATTGGAATGACTGGGCCTTTCCTGCTGTAGGTTTGTTTTCTCCTGTTCTACTTGTTACATGATCAGAGAGGAGGCACGCCGGGCATGCTGGGGGCGGGGCCACGGTCATCCGAGGGGAAACTCTATGGTTTTTGGCCACTGTGTGACAGAGTGTTGGACTGGATGGGCCATTGGCCCAATCCAACATCGGCTTCTCTTATGTTCTTACCAGTGAGGGTCCATCTAGTCCAGCCTCCTGTCTCATACAGTGGCCAGCCAGTGCCATAGGGCATAGAGGCCAAGGCCTTCCTAAGAACAGAAGAGTCCTTCTGGATCAGAGCAGTGAGGGTCCATCTAGTCCAGCCTCCTGTCTCACACAGGGGCCAACAGCAGGGCACAAAGACTGAGGCCTTCCCTGATGCTGCCTCCTGGCTCTGGTATTCAGAGGATCAGTGCCTCTAAATGCGGAGGTTCCCCTCAGTCACCAGGGCTATAGCCATTGATAAACTCATCCTCCATGAATCCGTCCAATCCCCTTTAAAAACTGTTCATTCCTGTGGCCATCACGTCATCCTCTGGCAGCCAATCCCAGCCTTTCCTCGTAGGGAAGGCGCTCCCTGTCATGTGGCCAGCTTTAAATTCCTCCCCCTCCCTGCAGCACCTGCTGCTTGCTCCTGTGCACTGGAGCAGGTAGTGATGCATGCAAATTAAATTCACTCTCCGGTCTGATGCAGCTCCTTCGGGGGAAGGGAATGGCCATTTCTGTTTTCATCTGAGTGTTTTTCTACTCAGTAAAACATAAACGCTTCATTAATAAAAAATGAAATATAGAAATGTGGTGGGAGCTTCAAGACTCTGACTCAAGAGCTGCTCTTTACTCGTAGCAGGAAGGAGCCCTTTGCCTCTGTCTCCCTGGAATCGATGAAGGCAACTGTCATGCGAGTGCAAGAAGTGCTGCCTCTTCTTTTGGCCACTTGCTTCAAATAGGGATGGGTACGTACCGGGAAAACACGGTTCACTTAAGTTTGGTTCGTGGTTCATGGCATGCCTAGTTTGTGAATCACATGAACCACCATGAACTTTTAAGCTCCAAATGAACTGGTTTGGTTTGTCAGGTTTGTAAATCAGTAGAATGGCTCCCTGGCATGCTAGGGACACCTAGTAAACAGGGGACCTCCAGCTGACTCCCTTCTACCTGCCCTCCACGTTTTGTGAGGATTGGGCTTACAAAGTCTGAGTTACATCCCCCCAAAGAAAGTGACCCCAGGAAAGTTCTTTCTCGGGAAATGCCAGGTGGTCATTTTGATGGGCAGAGGTTCAGGCGTGTATAGAACAGATCCTGTGCAAGCTAGAGATGTCAGAGTCATGGGAGATATCCATATGGCTCTCCTCTACCGGCCTTCCAAGTTTGGTGAGGGTTGGATTTACGGGGACCAAGTTACGGCCCCCCAGAGAAGGTGCCCCCAGGAAAATGACAGTTGGTCATTTTGACAGGCGCAATTTCAGGAGGTTCAGGGGTGTATAGAACGGATCCTGTGCAAGCAAGAGACATCAAAGGCGCTGGGGACCTCCCCCGGATGCTCCTCTGCCTGCCCTCCAAATTCTACCCTCCCCGTTTTGCTTTGAAGTTTCATAAACATTTAGACTGAGCAGAGACAGTCTGTGTGGAAATGCACCTGTTCAGAAACCATCATGAAGTGCCACAAACTGCTTGAAAGTTTGTGGAAAATTTGTGCCGGTTGGCCTGCCACGAACGTGAGTTTGCAAACCACGAACCCGCCAAAATTCATCACGAACTTTAGTTTGTGAACCGGTTCATGCCCATCTCTAGCTTCAAAAATCTAGGAGCTGCAGTGGCTCAGAGGTTAAGACACTGAGCTGCAAACCGGAAGGCCTGTAGTTTACTAGTTTGAGACTCAAATGCTGCAAGACGGAGTGAGCTGCCGTCTCTGGCCCCAGCTCCTGCCAACCTAGCAGTTCGAAAGCAAGAAATTGCAAGTAGATAAATAGGGACCACTTCGGTGGGAAGGTAACAGCATTCCAGGTGCCTCGGTGTTTAGTCCTGCCGGCCACACGACCATGGAAACATCTTCGGACAGCGCTGGCTCTTCGGCTTGGAAATGGAGATGAGCACCGCACCCCTAGAGTCGTATTCGATGGCTTTCAAGCAAGGGAAACCTTTACCTTTTTAGCTTCAACAATCTAATCAGGATTGGCCCATTTTGGGATGCGTTCCCAGCATCCTACTGTGACCTTTTCCCAGGCAGCAGCTACAGCAGCCCTGCCCGGAAGAAGGAGTGTGGGGATTGCAGAACGGGCCACGCAGGCGGCCGCATCACTGGCCCACACCGTCCGACACCTGGGCACAAACACTGCAAGCCTCCCATGGCTACCTACCCCTTCCCTCCAGCCTTCTCATCACAGCCCCATTCCCAGGTAAAGCCACCCCCACCCCCCCAAATCCAGAGGTGGAGTAATACCAAGGCCAAGTTTGGAAGAGTCCAGTTGGGGGGGAGGGTAAGAACTGATGCAGAGTGAATGGTTATAGCACTAAAGGTTTAGCAGGCAGCCTCGGAATAGCTGGGCAGGGTTAGTGAGTCCTTGAGAAGACTGAAGAACGGGGCTTATGGATTTCCTGACTGCTACCACCAAGGAAAGGGGAGGCAGCCTCTGGCTAACAAGGCAGTGGAGGAATGGAAGGGCAGCCAAGAAAACACTAATTATTTGATACTTGAGGCCAGGGGTCCCCAACCATTTTAAGCCTGTGGGCATACAGTCATAGGATCAGAGAGTTGGGAGGGGCCATATACAGGCCACCTAGTCCAACCCCCCTGTTCAATGCAGGATCAGCCTAGAGCACCCCTGACAAGGGTTTGTCCGGCCACTGCTTAAAGACAGCCAGGGAGGGGGAGCTCACCACCTCCCCAGGCAGCTGATCCCACTGTTGCACGACTCAAAAAGATTTTCCCTGATATCCAGCCGGTACCCTTCCCGCCCTTAATTTAAACCCATTAAGGCACATTTGGAATTTTGAGTGGGAGTGGCAAACACCGTCCCAAACATCTGTCTTCCAGAATAGGGGAGGCAGATGCCAAATGGCCTCCACAGGTGGTGGGGCCAAATGGAACACCCCCTCCTCACCAGGAAAGAAGGAATGCCCGAAGGTGGAGTGGGGCCACAAGGAGGAGGAGCAGCAGCAGCAGCAGGCCCATAGCTACAGTGGGGGCCTCTTGGGGCCCAGCCCCCTGATTTACCACCAAGCCCCCCCCAACTTCCCATCCAGCCCGCAGGCCCCCCAACTTTCAATTTTTTATTTTATTTATGGTGCTTGCTTGGGGGGGGGTAAGGATGCCTCCCAAATTTAAAAAAATCATGGCTATGGGAAGAAGAAGAGAGGAGGAGGGAGAGGAGAAGAGATTGGATTTATATCTGGCCCTCCACAACCCAAAGGAGTCTCAGAGTGGCCTACAAACTCCTTTCCCTTCCCCTCCCCACAACTGACACCCTGGGAGGCAGATGGGGCTGAGAGAGCTCTGAACAGAAACACCTCTTTTTCAAGAACAGCTCTTGTCAGAACTATGGCGTGCCCAAGGTCATCCAGCCTGGTGCAAGTGGAGGAGTGGGACCCGGTTCTCCCAGATTAGAGTCCGCACACTTCACCACTACACCAAACTGGCTCTCTAGGAGGAGGAGGAGATTGGATTTATACCCCACCCTGCACTCGGAGTCTCAGAGTGGCTTACAAACTCCTCTCCCTTCCCCTCCCCACAACAGATACCCTGTGAGGTAGGCAGAGCTGAGAGAGCTCTGAGAGAACTGCTCTTGAGGGAAAAGCTCTGACAGAACTGTGGCTTGCCCAAGGTCACCCAGCCAGGTGCGAGTGGAGGAGTGGAGAATCAAACCCAGTTCTCCCAGATGAGAATCCGCGCACTCAACCAATGAACCAAACTGGCTCTGAATAAGACAAAATCCCAGGTTCTTACCAGTTCTCCTGATCCTCCCCTGGAAAACCCTTTTGTTTGAATGAAGTCCTGCCTTACCATGGGCCCAGAAAATAAGTATAAAGACAACAGTCGTTAGAGGCTGACTCTCACAACTGTTGTCTTTATACTTATTTTCTGATTGGGTCGTGTCTGTCCATATTTGTCTTGTCACAATGGGCCCACCCACTTCCTGGAAGGCTTGGTGGGCACCAAGGGAAGTGCTGGCGGGTACCGGTGGTGGCCACATGAACCACGTTGGGGGAACCCTGCCTTGGGAGCATACATTCACGGAAGACCTTTCTCAGCCACTCATCACAGGAAAGAACAAGCTTCTTTGTCTCTTTAGCGTGCAGAAGGTCTGGCTGGCACTATCAGCTGCTTCGAGGCACCCCGCCGTGAGCCTCATCTGCACCTCTGGCTCGTCTACAGGGAGACGGGCATCCTACGGAAGCTCCTTCCTTGTGCTGTTGAAATGCAGGCTCTGGAGAGAGAGAGTCAGCCGTTTCTTCGGAAAGAGGAAATCAGTGTGAAAGAGGTCGACTCGAGTCGTTTGCTTTGTATTGGCGGTGGCTGGAAGTGGATCTGGCGCTGCGGGTGATGAATGCAGGCCCAGCGGGTTCGCCACGGATAAATGGGCTTTCCCGGGCAGGGGGCGGGATTGTTTCATAAACCTGCAAAATGTGTTTGGCCAGAGGTGACAGTGGAACAAAAGACAGGCAGGCGCCGTGGGAAGCAGGCCTCTCTCTCACACCACTTCCAGCTCTCTGGGGGGAAGCGATGGACTCTTTCCAGGCTTCTTGTCACGGCGGATTGAGCACTAAATCTGATCTGTTGTACTTAACGCTCTGAAATTCAGGCAGGCAGCCGTGCTGGTCTGAAGCAGCAAAACAAAGCTCGAGTCCAGCGGCACCTTTAAGACCAATAAAGTTTTATTCAGTGTGTGAGCTTTCACTTGTACCTGATGAAGGAGGAGGAGGAGGAGGAGATTGGATTCATACCCCGCCCTTCACTTGGAGTCTCAGAGCATTTTACAATCCACTTTCCCTTCCCCTCCCCACAGCAGACACCCTGTGAGGTAGGAGGGGCTGAAAGAGCTCTGAGAGAACTGCCCTTGAGAGAACAGCTCTGACAGAACTACGGCTTGCCCAAGGTCATCCAGCCAGGTGCTCGTGGAGGAGTGGGGAATCAAACCTGGTTCTCCCAGATCAGAGTCCGTGCACTTAACCACTGCACCAAACTGGTTCTCAAAAGCTTTAACCTTGTGGGAAAGAACATGCCTGCTCCGGCCTGCAGGCCCTATTCCACCGTGCCCTCCTAGGTGTATCGCCATACCTGCAGGGGCTTTTTTTCCACTCTCGGGTAGCCCACCACCACATGCCTTTTGTAAGGAATTGCCTACTGGGAGGGGCAAGACTTGTGGTACAGGTGGACTGTAAATTAAATATCAGCAGCCAATGTGATGCGGCAACAAAAAAGGCTAATGTGATCTTGGGGTAATTCAACACAGGCATTAACATCCCGATTGCAAGATGTGATAGCCCCCGCATCCACTGCATTGGTCAGGCCGCACTTGGAGTCTCGTGTGCAGTTCTGGAGGCCTCACTTCAAAAAGGATGTGGTCAGAATGAAGTGGGTGCTGAGGAGAGCGACGAGGATGATCGGGGGCCTGGAGACCAAGAAGCCCTATGAGGAAAGGCTGAGGGACCTGGGAACATTCAGTCTGGAGAAAAGGAGACTGAAGGGGGGACACGATTGCTCTCTTGAAGTATTTGAAGGGCTGTCACTTAGAGGAGGAGGGCAGGGAGCTCTTCCTGTTGGCAGCAGAGAAGGAAATTAGCACCAAATTTTATGTCAGATATATTGTTTTATCATGCTGTTGTTTGTATGTATATTTTAACCTTTGTAAGCCGCCCCGAGCTGAATATTGGATGGGGCGGGATATAAATCCCAAAATAAAATAAAAAAAAAAAATTAAAAAGGAGACTCGCAAGAAGGGGTTTCAGTTAAGGGCAGGAAAGTACTAGCTGGATCTTGTGAGAATCAGCTGCCTGGGGAGGTGGGGGGCTCCCCCCCACTGGCAGTCTTCAGGCAGTGGCTGGATAAACCCTTGCCAGGGATGCTATAGGCCAGGGGTGTGGAACTCATTTGTTACAAGGGCTGGATCCGACATAAATGAGAACTTGTTGGGCTGGGCCACGTGTGTCATAAAATGCAATGCCAAGTAGCAGAGATGTAAACTTTATAAAGGACACAAACACAAAGGGTTTTTTGTTACTTAAAAACGTGCTTAAAACATTAGCACTCTTGCCATATTTTATTACCATCACTAACGTCCGCGGTGGTGGGATGGCCCTGAATGGAGATCGAGCCACAGCGTCGTGGGAGACCGATATACCGCTGAGCTGGGATTGCAAGATTACATCTAATAGTATGACACCTTAATCTACTGAAGAATGTTTACTGCAAGCACTTTAACTGTTTGTAAGATTTTAACCTATTTTTAAACGTTTTATGTCGACCGGGCACATTGTGTCGGTAAATGTGAGCCGCCCTGAACCTGTCAAGGGGAGGGTGGAATACAAATATAATAAAATAAAAATTTTTTTAAAAGAAATCGTTTATTTAACAGTGTCTGATAAATGACACCTCTTGCTCTGAATTACTGCATCAAGATGTCTGTGCTGTCGCCATCTTGAGTATGCTGTTCAGGGGTGTATCTGTAAGCTGAAAACCTATGATGACGCAGCAGCAGCAGCAGAACTGGAAGAAGAAGAAGCAGAAGACAGCCAGTTCCACTGCGGGCCTGATAGATGCCTTCTGGGGTTCTGAGCCGCCCCCCGGGCCGCATGTTTGACACCCCTGATCTAGGCTGATCCTGTATTGAGCAGGGGTTGGAGTAGGTGGCCTGTAGGGGCACTTCCAACTCTCTGTGATTCTATTCTATTATTCTAGAATGGAGCATGTGCCGAGGAGAGTGATGAGGACGATTGGGGGCCTGGAGACCAAGTCCTATGAGGAAAGGCTGAGGGACTTCTTGGGAATGTGCGGTCTGGAGAAGAGGAGGGGGGGGCAGGATGGCTCTCTTGAAGTATAGAATCATAGAATGTTAGAGTTGGAAGGGATCTTGCAGGTCATCTAGTCCAGCCCCTGCACTCTGCAGGAGCATAGCCAAAAGAGAGCCCTGCAACATACCCGAAAGATGGTCATCCAGCCTCCGCTTGAAAACGTCCAGTGAAGGAGCATCCGCCACCTCCCGAGGCAGTCTGTTCCACTGCTCAACCACCCTGACAGTTAGGAAGTCTCTCCTGATATTTAGCCGGTAACTACTCCCTTGTAATTTCCACCCATTAGATCTAGTCTTGCAATCTGGAGCAAGAGAGAATAGATCTGCTCCATCTCCTACATGACAGCCCTTCAAATACTTGGAAGACTGCAATCATGTCCCCTCTAATAAGCCTTCTCTTTCGCAGGCTAAACAGACCCAACTCTTTCAGCCTTTCCTCACGGTGTGTGAATGCTCTATCTTAGACAGTGCAACTCTTCTGAAGACAGGCCTCTCCCTGATCCACAGGGAGATGACCTTGAAGCTTCTAGTGCCATATTGTGTAGCAGATGTTGTTGTTGTTCAGTTGCACAGTCGAGTCCGACTCTTTGTGACCCCATGGACCAGATCACGCCAGGCCCTCCGGTCTTCCGCCATCCTCTGAAGTTTGCTCAATTTCATGTTCGTTGCATCGATGACACTGTCTGACCATCTCATCCTTTGCCGTCCCCGTCTTCTTTGACCTTCAAACCTTCGCTCTTTCTCAGCATCAGGGTCTTCTCCAGTGAGTGCTCCCTTCTTCTCATTGGGTGGCCAAAGTATTTGAGCTTCAGCTTCAGTCTCTGGCCTTCCAGGGAACAGTCAGGGTTGATTTCTTTTAGGATTGACTGATTTGATCTCCTGGCAGTCCAAGGGACTCTCAAGAGTCTTCTCCAGCACCCTAGTTCAAAAGAATCTATTCTTCGGCGCTCGGCCTTCCTTATAGTCCAACTCTCGCAGCCATACATGACTACTGGGAATACCATTGCTTTGACCATGTGGACTTTTGTTGGCAGGGTGATGTCTCTACTTTTTATCATGCTGTTGAGGTTCGCCATTGCTTTCCTCCCAAGGAGCAGGCAGATGATGGGATCGTATATTTCCCATGAGAAGGGGGGGTAGAGATGCTGGGGCCTGGCTGGGTGATGTGACGTATGAATGGACCATAGGAGGGGTTACATTTGAACTATCTATATCTATGTATGTACCCGCCAAAATTTTTAGAACTGACACTGTACTGTTAAGGTATGGAACTTGTTTATATCTCAATAAAGCCTTTCACTGCGAAAGACAGTGCAGTTGAGAGTAACTTGCCCAGGAGTCTGACAATTAACTGGTTAGGGAAGCCACCTCTCTCTCCCACCAGATCTATCCTCCAAAAGTACATTTTAAGATCTCTGCTTGGTCTCCAAGACCCTGAGAGACCTCTGAACTTGAAAAGAGCCTCTTTCGCCTGTGTCCGTGTGGAATATTCGGTGAGAAACTCTCCTTAAACACCCCACACCAGAGGGAATAGCCATAAAGCAAACATCTTAGTGAGTCTTTTCATTTAATTTGTGGGAAGGGACTGGTGTGGTTTGTTTGGGAAGATGAAGTCCCACCAGCTGGCTGGGGAGACAGATTGATTTGAGTGCCACCGGGTTGTTTTCTTGCATTCTCCTCCTCCCCTCTAATTGCCCGCAAAGTTTCTTAGCAAAGGGCTCCGCGTTGATACTGGCGGTTACATCATTAATATTTTAAGGACTGCAATTATAAAATATTTAAAGCCAGATATATTGATGTTAGCACTTTAGCAGAGTCCCAGCACAAATCAGATTAGCAAGTTTTCATATGCTGTATTTTAATTAAACCCATAAACAATGCGCCTTGTTTTTTTTTCTTTTAAGAAACTTGCTGATTATGGCGGGGGTGGTGTCGGGTAAAAGACGCTTTCTCCTGGGCCATCAGAATGGATCCAGACACTGAAGCAGGAAGGGTTCTGAGACAGGAAAAGTGGAGGCCGAAGGATCAAGTATCAAGGGCATCCGGGATCCATTCGTCAGGAACATGTGCCTAGTTAGCTCAGCCTAGCTCTATCTCGACCCTACGCAGGGTCAGCCCTGGTTAGTACTTGCAGAGGCAGGTCCCCATAGAAAACTGGCCAGAAAGAGTCTTTGTCAGACTCCTGCAGCAATCAGAATCAACAACTCGCTTCTTCAGAATGAAAGTTTATTGATACAGTATTGGCAGGGCACCTCTACTTCAGGTTCTGTGTTGAGATTAAAGCAAAAAGCGCGGGGTGGATGGATATACATGGTTCAAAGGGGTCACTGGGTGGCATGGAGCCAATCAAGGTAAAAGACAGGGCCCCCCCCCAAAAAAAAATGTAGTGGGCCTGCATTCCCAGAGATGGTGTTACAGCGAGGAACCAAGGTCAGGCACATAAGGGAGCATCACCAAGACAGCCTCCCCCTCCATCCCAGCCTCTATGGCAGCGAGCTGACATTCTTGAGGAACCATTTCCAGGGAAGCTTTCTACATGGAAGGATTGTTTTGCCAGGGAGGAGTCGTCAGTCATGTGATCGCCAGCCTGCCCAATGACGTTAGGACACCCGGACACAAGATGACCGCTTGGTGAGATCAAGTGGATGAGAGGCCCGTGGGGCGAGGGGCTTGTGCGACCAGCATCTCCGACTCATTTTGTTTCTTAAATTAACGAGTAGTCCCACGTAGCTAACTGGAAGGTCACAGATGAGGCGCTGGGAAGGGCATAAAGACAAAATAATTTATGTTATTTATTTCATCCATTTATACACCACCATTTCACTTTAAAACATGTTGAAGGTGACTCACCACTAAGAAACAGATATGAACGGAACAGGAAAATTAAAAATGAGTTTTAAAGCAATGGGGAAAAAATTAACAGAGTTTAAAATCAGGGCAAGAACTCAGTTTTTAAAAGATCTCCTGAAATATAAAAGCCTTCGGCTGACAGAAAGTCATAAGAACATAAGAGACGCCAATGTTGGATCAGGCCAGTGGCCCATCCAGTTCAACACTCTGTGTCACACAGTGGCCAGAAATACCAGGTGCCATCAGGAGGTCCACCAGTGGGGCCAGGACACTAGAAGCCCTCCCACTGTTGACCCCCCCAAGCACCAAGAATACAGAGCATCACTTGCCCCAGACTGAGAGTTCGTATCTATACCTTGTGGCTAATAGCCACTGATGGACCTCTGCTCTTAACATAAGAACATAAGAGAAGCCAATGTTGGATCAGGCCAATGGCCCCTCGAGTCCAACCCTCTGTGTCACACAGTGGTTAAAAACACCAGGGGCCATTCAGGAGGTCCAGCAGTGGGGCCAGAACTCCAGAAGCCCTCCCACTCTTGCCCCCCTCAAGCACCAAGAATACAGAGCATCCCTTGCCCCAGACTGAGAGTCCCTATCTATACCTTAAAGACCTAAGAACATAAGAGGAGCCAATGTTGGATCAGGCCAATGGCCCATCCAGTCCAACACTCTGTGTCACACTGTGGCCAGAAACACCAGATGCCATCAGGAGGTCCAGCAGTGGGGCCAGGACACCAGAAGCCCTCCCAAAGTTGCCCCCCTCAAGCACCAAGAAGGCAGAGCATCACTTGCCCCAGACCGAGAGTCCCTATCTATACCTTAAAGACCTAAGAACATAAGAGAAACCAATGTTGGATCAGGCCAATGGCACATCCAGTCCAACACTCTGTGTCACACAGTGGCCAGAAATACCAGGTGCCATCAGGAGGTCCAGCAGTGAGACCAGGACACTAGGAGCCCTCCCACTGTTGGCCCCCCCCAAGCACCGAGAATACAGAGCATCCCTTGCCCCAGATTGAGAATCCCTATCTAGACCTTGTGGCTAATAGCCACTGATGGACCTCTGCTCCATATTCTTATCCAATTCCCTCTTGGAGCCGTCCATGCTTGTAGCCGCCGCCACCTCCTGTGTTCATCACTCTTTGGGTGAAGAAGGACTTCCTTTTTTTTAAGTCATTAGCGAGGAAGCCAAATGTAACTGGGAGGGGTGGTTGCCAAAGATTCGATGTCAAGAAGGACCTCATATGCCTCCCCCCCAGACTTCCACAATTATTTCAGAAGGTAACCATGTTGGTCTCCAGTAGAAGACCTGGATTGGAGTCGAATAACACCTTAGTGACCAAGAAGATTTTTTGGAAACATGAGCTTGTGTGAGTCAAAGCTCTCTTCTGTTGAAGTTTTGACCCATAAAAGCTCCTACCCTGAAAATCTCTAAGGTTCTAACTGGACTGGAATCTAGCTCTTCCATAATTGTGGGTTCACGCATCAGATCAGTCCAGAGGAACACATGAATTTGGTGGAGAGTGCATTGCGGCTGGACAAACACTTGTCAGGGATGCTCTCAGAGGGCCGGTGTGGCCCCTTCTGTGTGATTCCGTGGACTCTATGATTCTATCTCTCCTCTACTCAGATGGGCAGTTGCTCTCCAGAGCCTCAGGCAAAGGAAGGAGGAAGAGGAGAAGATTGGATTTATGACCCGCCCTTCACTCGGAGTCTCAGAGCGGCTTACAGACTCCTTTCCCTTCCCCATCCCCACAACAGACATCCTGTGGGGCAGGCGGGGCTGAGAGACCTCTGACAGAAGCTGCTCTTTTTCAAGAACAGCTCTTATCAGAACTACAGCTTGCCCAAGGTCATCCAGCAGCTGCAAGTGGAGGAGTGGGGAATCAAACCCGATTCTCCCAGATTAGAGTCCGCACACTTAACCACTACACCAAACTGGCTCTCTGAGAAAGAAAGGCCTTTCACGGCACCTTCCACTGGTTCATTCTAACTTGAGGTGCCGGGGATTGAAGCCTGGGCCTTCTGCACGCCGAGCCCCAGCCCATTGGTCGGACTGTGGGCAGGCAGAGACACGTGGAGGCGGTCCTTCATCTACTTTGAGCCCACACTCTGCAGAAGGTTTTGAGGCACCTAAAACCAGTTCAGGCTGCAGGAACTTTCCTGGGCTTGAGCCACATCTCTCCGATGCTTAACTCCTTCTCGTCATGCCTCTTGTGGAGCAGCAGTTTGCGTTGCAGGCACAAGTTGGGTAAAACTGGGGTAGAAGAAGATGACGATGGCGATGAAGATGAAGAAGAAGAAGAAGAAGAAGAAGAAGAAGAGATTGGATTTATACCCCACCCTTTAGTATCCAAAGGTGTCTCAGAGTGGCTTACAAACTCCTTTCCCTTCCCCTCCGCACAACAGACACCGTGTGAGGTGGGTGGGGCTGAAAGAGCTCTTGACAGAAACTGCTCTTTCTCAAGAACAACTCTTATCAGAACTACGGCTTGCCCAAGGTCATCCAGCAGCTGCAAATGGAGGAGTGGGGAATCAAACCCGGTTCTCCCAGATTAGAGTCCGCACACTTAACCACTACACCAAACTGGCTCCCCAACAGTGGCAGGGTTTGGTCGTGGAAGGAACTCCCGCAGTGTGGCTGAGCAGGAAAGGTAAAAAGGCGCAGGACCACGGACAGTTCCAGAACAGAAGCCCCTCTTCCCCCAAAGCAGCCTGATCTCTTCTGCCCTGTCCCGGCTACTCTGCTCTGCAATTGCTCTCTGTCATCTCCGGCCAAGGGTGGGCCTTTCCCAGCACCTGATAACTGGCCAGGGCTGTTCAGGATCCCAGGCACTGAACCTGGGACCAGTTGACAAGCGGCCACGGCATAGCCACGTAGGAGTAGCTCTGCCCAATCAAACCCGTGGTCTGTCGACACCAACAGTGGCCCACCACAGGCCACAAGGAGCCCCCCCCCTGCAGCAGTGCCCACACAGGACAGCTCTCCCCTCTCAGACATTTTCTCTCTGGACATGCTGGTCTTGTTCAGCTAGCGTGGCCAGGGAAAGGCCAACCCTTCATGAATTGGTCAACCCTCTCTAAACCAGTGTAGGACTGCGGTGGCTCAGTGGTTAGGATGCTGAACTGCAGACTGGAAGGCCGGTAGTTCGGCAGTTTGAGACCCAAGTGCCGCGCGACGTAGTGAGCTCCCATCTCTGGCCCCCGCTCCTGCCAACCTAGCAGTTCAAAAGCAAGAGATTGAATGTAGATAAATAGGTACCGCGTCGGTGGGAAGGTAACAGCATTCCGTGCACCTCGGCGTCTGGTAATGCCAGCCACAGGACCAGTGAAACGTCTTCGGACAGCGCTGGCTCTTCGGCTTGGAAACAGAGATGAGCTCCGCATCCCTCAAGTCGGATTCGACTGGCTTTCAAGCAAGGGAAAGCGTTTCCTTTACTAGCTTGTGGCAATGAGTTCCTCAAGTCATTGTATAAAGCAACAGTTCTTTGTTTCTGTCAGTCACCCAAGTCCAGATGCGCAATGCTGGAGGGGATGAAGGCGGGAGGAATGGCTCGTTCTAGCTTCGTTTCCATCACCCCCCCCCAAAAAAAAACCAACCTCCATTTCAACGAGAAGCCTTGGAAAGTAGCCACTTAAAGATCTCGGTTCCCAGAAACTGAGCCTTCCTGAAAGAATATATCACACCGTAATAGAGAGGCACTCTCTACCCGTCCTGCTCCTATAGATAAATACAAATAAATTACAGTTATGAATCAATACATATTGTGTTTCTGGAGCACCGGCCGTGTGTGGTATACACACTGGAGAGGAGAAAATAGCCCGGGGGATGATTAAGACTGAGCTTGTTACATATCGTAATCACACCGGGTAGCTTGCTCCATAACTCTACATGCAGTTGGCGCTGGTCCCAGGATGAGGCCCTGCTGTGTGAACTCAGGGCTCGACTGCCCGTGGCGGGCGCCCAGTGAGGTGCTGGCAGCCAGGAGAAAGCGGAGCGGCGCATATGGTGGGCTGTGGCACTGCCAGAGGGATGGGCAGCAGGGTCCTGGCTAGCAAAATGTTGGTCCTGCTGCCGCCAGACAACTCGGCTGGCCTCTGCAAACCTCCCAGTCCGCCCGTCTGTGATGCTGCTTTCGCACACAATAAACAACCCACTTTCGATCCACTTTCAATGCACTTTTGCAGCTGGATTTCACTGTGCGAAATGGCAAGCTCCACTTGCAAATGGCCACTGACGTCATCGCTAGACCGCTGGGTCCCCTCCTTCCACGCTTGCCTCTGTGCTGCCTCCTCTTTCCCAGTTCCACCGGCTACCTGCCTATAGGGTTGCCGACTCTGTGTTGGGAAATTCCAGGGGATATGGGGGGGGAGGAACCTACCCTGTTTCCCCGAAAATAAGACCTACCAAAAAAATAAGCCCTAGCAGGATTTCTATGCATTTGTGGTATAAGCCCTAGTGTGTCTTCTTGAGAAAAAATAAATATAAGACAGTGTCTTATTTTTGGGAAAACACGGTAGGGAGGATGGGGTTTGGGGAAGGGAGGAGGCCTCAGCAGGGTCTAATGCCACAGAGTCCCCTCCTCCAAAGCAGCCATTTTCTCCAGGGGAACTGAGCTCTGTCATCTGGAGATCAGATGCAATTCTGGGAGAGCACCAGGCTCCACCTGGAGATTGGCAAATCTGCCTGCCTACCTTCTTGCAGCCCTTTCCTTAAGCCTCCCCTGCCCCTTGCAGCCCTTTCCTTAAGCCTCCCCTGCCCTCTTGCCCGTTTCAGCCCGCTTCTGACTGGTGCAGACAAGGGCAACAAAGATGGTCCGAGAACCAGAGCACCTTCTGCACGGGAGCGGGGGAGTCTAATGCACTGGGGGATGTTTAATCCAAAGAAAAGGTTATCACAGAGGGGCATTAAAAATGTCCTTAACATTGACTGTGTATTGCATGCAGAAAATTGAGAGGAATCATTTTTTATTATTACTGTTATAACCCTGCTGGTCACTCTATAAACTTGATTGGCCATAAATGTAGGGCAGACTAAAGGAGGTCCCTTCTCCAGATGCATAATGAATATACGGAATTTGCTAGGACAAGACGGCGCGATGGTCACTGGCTGAGATGACTGCGAAAGAGCCCAGACGCAAAGCTGCCTGCTGGTTGACTCAGACCATCCTCTGACCTCTCTAGGTCACTCCGCTAGGAGTTCTGTGTGTTTTGGTGTAGTTTGGTGTCGTGGTTAAGTGCACAGACTCTAATCTGGGAGAAGCGGGCTTGATTCCCCACTCCTCCACTTGCAGCTGCTGGATGACCTTGGTGAAGCCATAGTTCTGTCAGAGCTGTTCTTGAAAAAGAGCAGTTTCTCTCAGAGCTCTCTCACCCCCACCAACCTTACAGGGTGTCTGCTGTGGGGAGGGAAAGGGAAAGGAGTTTGTAAGCTGCTCTGAGATTCCTTCATAGGTAAAGGGCGGGGTATAAATCCAATCTCCTCCTCCTCCTCCTCCTCCTCCTCTGCTTCTTCTTCTTCTAGATCCAGTTTGGTATAGTGATTAAGTGTGCGGACTCTAATCTGGGAGAACCAGGTTTGATTCCCCACTTCTCCGCTTGCACCTGCTGGATGACCTTGGGCAAGCCATAGTTCTGTCAGAGCTGTTCTTGAAAAAGAGCCATTTCTCTCAGAGCTCACTCAGCCCCACCCACCTCACAGGGTGTCTGTTGTGGGGAGGGGGAAGGGAAAGGAGTTTGTAAGCTGCTCTGAGACTCCCTTGGGTAGTGAATGGTAGGGCATAAATCCAATATCTTCTTCTTCTTCAGAATCTTAGCCAGAGAAAGGTCATTCTCATCACCTCCCACCCAGCCCTTTTAACAGGAGATGCCGGGGATTGAACCTGGAACCTTCTGCATGCAAAGCGGAGGCTCTTCCTGTGAGCCACCTCCATAATGAAGCTGCTTCCTACAGAGTCAGACCCTGGGTCTATCAAGGTCAGTATTGTCTGCTCAGACTGGCAGCCGTTCTCCTGGGTCTCAGGCAGAGGAAGGTCTTCCACAACATCACCGGCTTGTTGTTGTTGTTCAGTCACACAGTCGAGTCCGACTCTTCGTGACCCCATGGACCAGCTCCCGCCAGGCCCTCCTGTCTTCCGCCGTCCTCTGAAGTTGGCTCAATTTCATGTCAGTTGCCTCGATGACACTGTCTTACCATCTCACCCTTTGCCGTCCCCGTCTTCTTTGATCTTCAGTCTTTCCCAGCATCAGGGTCTTCTCCAATGAGTGCTCCCTTCTCATTGGGTGGCCAAAGTATTTGAGCTTCAGTTTCATTATCTGGCCTTCCAGGGAACAGTCAGAGTTGATTTCTTTTAGGATTGATTGATTTGATCTTCTTGCAGTCCAAGGGACTCACTCTCAAGAGTCTTCTCCAGCACCATAGTTCAAAAGAATCTATTCTTTGGCGCTCGGACTTCCTTATAGTCCAACTCTCGCAGCCATACATGACTACTGGGAATACCATTGCTTTGACCATGCGGACTTTTGTTGGCAGGGTGATGTCTCTACTTTTTATCATGCTGTTTAGGTTCGCCATCGCTTTCCTCCCAAGGAGCAGGCGTCTTTTAATTTCATGACTACTGTCACAGTCTGCAGTGATCTGGGATCCCAGGAACGTGAAGTCTGTCACTACTTCCACGACTTCCCCTTCTATTTGCCAAGGAGTGATGGGGCCGGATGCCATGATCTTAGTTTTTTTGATGTTGAGCTTCAAGCCCACTTTTGCGCTCTCCTCTTTTACTCTGAGCAGGAGGCTCTTAAGGTCCTCTTCACTTTCTGCCATTAGAATGGTATCATCTGCATATCTGAGGTTGTTGATCTTTTCCCCAGCAATCTTAATTCCCGCTTGTGATTCATCATGGGCTACCCAGTCCCTTTAAGGGGAGATCAGGGGCCTTCCGTGTTCCAGGCCACTCTCCCCCGGAGGCTCCGGGGCTGCAGGTGGAGCAGGTGCTTCTGAGCTGGCCAAAAGCACCAAAACAGCCCCCAGCTAAGGTTGTTTGTTCAGAACCGCTGGTCGGAGCTTGCTGCTCTTTTGCCTGATCTTTAACAGAACAAATGTGAAATGTGCTGCGTTTGAGATGCATATCGTGATCAGCAGCTCATCGTTTATTAGTGATTTCAGCTTAACTCTTAAACTCCAGCAGGGCCCGAGCCCTGTTTATATGCATGTCAAACACCCCACCCCACACACAACCACACCCCATGATAGGCTATTTACAAAACATTACTACTTGACTGGTTTATTACAGAGTCCTGTTCGGCTATTGTTTTTTTGCTCCAAGCTCAGCCAGTCTCTAGGGTGATTCAATCAGGGACGATTCAATACCAATACGTAACAAAATGTCTGATCAAAGCTAGAGGGAAGCTGCTTCGTTTTTCCCGCCACCTGGTACTGGCAGAGCTGGGGACAGATCCCCAGCAATGCAGAACTCCCTTTCCCAAGAGTAAAGCAAAGGGGAATCTCTTTTGCCGTCTCTTCCTTGACAAGCACCTGCGATGAAAGTGCTTCTCACTGGTCCTTCCCTGTTGAACGGGAGAGTGAAGGAAGAGCAGAGGGACGCCTGGGGGCTTCCAAGAGCCAGCCGCTGGGAGGGGAGGGGCGGGTGGGGGAGAGAGGGGGAGGGAGGTGCTCGCTGGCTTCCTCCACGCCACCTTTGCTTGCCCTC
>NW_015160975.1:35441-38882 GCF_001447785.1 Gekko japonicus
TCTTTCCCTTCCCTGCTCCACCACAGGGACGGGCAGCGCTCCAGTTTGGCTGTGCTTGCCCACAGAGGCAAAGATCCAGGAAGAGGGTCAGTGCTGAGCTGAAGGGACTCTGTCCTTCTTAGGGTCAGAGAACGTGCCTGTCCTGAGGGGCTGGCAGTGAGGCCATCAGGAACAGGCACACTTTGGGGGGGGGGGTCATGGCTCAGTGGCTGAGCACCTGCTTGGCATGCAGAAGGTCCCAGGTTCAATCTCCGGCAGTATCTCCAGTTAAAAAGGACCAGGCAGGAGGTGATGGGAAAGACCTCCACCTGAGTCCCTGGAGCGCTGTAAAGAGGGGCTGTGGCTCAGTGGTAGAGCCTCTGCTTGGCATGCAGGAGGCCCCAGGCTCAACCCCCGGCATCTCCAGTTAAAATGGACCAGGCAGGAGGTGATGAGAAAGACCTCCGCCTGAGTCCCTGGAGAGCTGTCAAGAGGGGCTGTGGCTCAGTGGTAGAGCCTCTGCTTGGCATGCAGGAGGCCCCAGGCTCAACCCCCGGCATCTCCAGTTAAAATGGACCAGGCAGGAGGTGATGAGAAAGACCTCCGCCTGAGTCCCTGGAGAGCTGTCAAGAGGGGCTGTGGCTCAGTGGTAGAGCCTCTGCTTGGCATGCAGGAGGCCCCAGGCTCAACCCCCGGCATCTCCAGTTAAAATGGACCAGGCAGGAGGTGATGAGAAAGACCTCCGCCTGAGTCCCTGGAGAGCTGTCAAGAGGGGCTGTGGCTCAGTGGTAGAGCCTCTGCTTGGCATGCAGGAGGCCCCAGGCTCAACCCCCGGCATCTCCAGTTAAAATGGACCAGGCAGGAGGTGATGAGAAAGACCTCCGCCTGAGTCCCTGGAGAGCTGTCAAGAGGGGCTGTGGCTCAGTGGTAGAGCCTCTGCTTGGCATGCAGGAGGCCCCAGGCTCAACCCCCGGCATCTCCAGTTAAAATGGACCAGGCAGGAGGTGATGAGAAAGACCTCCGCCTGAGTCCCTGGAGAGCTGTCAAGAGGGGCTGTGGCTCAGTGGTAGAGCCTCTGCTTGGCATGCAGGAGGCCCCAGGCTCAACCCCCGGCATCTCCAGTTAAAATGGACCAGGCAGGAGGTGATGAGAAAGACCTCCGCCTGAGTCCCTGGAGAGCTGTCAAGAGGGGCTGTGGCTCAGTGGTAGAGCCTCTGCTTGGCATGCAGGAGGCCCCAGGCTCAACCCCCGGCATCTCCAGTTAAAATGGACCAGGCAGGAGGTGATGAGAAAGACCTCCGCCTGAGTCCCTGGAGAGCTGTCAAGAGGGGCTGTGGCTCAGTGGTAGAGCCTCTGCTTGGCATGCAGGAGGCCCCAGGCTCAACCCCCGGCATCTCCAGTTAAAATGGACCAGGCAGGAGGTGATGAGAAAGACCTCCGCCTGAGTCCCTGGAGAGCTGTAAAGAGGAGCCGTGGCTCAGTGGCAGAGCACCTGCTTGGCTTGCAGGAGGTCCCAGGTTCAATCCCCAGCATCTCTAGTTATAATAGATCAGGCAGGAGGAGATGGGAAAGACCTTGGCCCAAGACCCTGGAGAGCCGCTGCCAGGCTGAGTAGACAAGACTGACTTGGCTGGACCAAGGGGGGGTCTCATTCAGTCTAAGGCCGCTTCATGGGTCCATATTGGGGAGGGGCCATGGCTCAGGGGTAAAGCATCAGCTTTATTTATCTTATTTTTATTTCATTTGTTAAACTTTTATCCCGCCCTCCCGGGCGAGGCTGGCTCAGGGCGGCTAACAACAGATAAAGTTCCAAAATACATATAAATAATAAATACAACTTTAAAATACTATGTCAAAACCAGATATAATAATAAAATGCTAATCTTATGCACTGGTATTGCTGGTCTGCTTCAGATGCTGTAAGAAGTACCGCAGACGTCATAAAGGGGGGGGAATCAGCTTGGGCAGTTAATAGGGGTCCAGCGGGTCAGGGCTCTTTGCCATATGGTGTCAGTTGGCATTCCCGATGGATCAGGGGTCATTTCCTGCAGGAATGGACAGGAACGGAGCTCCGGCAGAAAAGAGCCCAGGGGGCGGGCACATGCAACAAGCCCCACCCCCTTCTCCCAGCAGCCCTCAGTCAGAGCAAGAAGCAGCCAGGTAAGTTGCAGAGCTCCCCCCGGCCCCCCGGTCCAAAACAGTCCAGTGGCACCTTTAAGACCAAAATTTTATTCAGGTACAAGCCAGTTTGGTGTAGTGGTTAAGTGTGTGGACTCTAATCTGGGAGAACCGGGTTTGATTCCCCACTCCTCCACTTGCACCTGCTGATGTGACCTTGGGTCAGTCACAAGCTCTGGCACAGCTGTCCTTGAAAATGAGCAGTTTGTGTCAGAGTTCTCTCAGCCCAACCCACCTCACAGGGTGTCTGTTGTGGGGAGGGGAAGGGAAAGGAGTTTGTAAGCCGCTCTGAGACACCTTTGGGTAGTGAAGGGCCGGGTATAAATCCAATCTCTTCTTCTTCTTCCTCCTCCTCTGCGAGGACAGATCTGCACGTTCCTCCCTCCCCCCCCAATAGCTAGCAATCCAAAACCGTCCAGTGGAGCCTGAGCGGTGGGTGTTGCCTTCTGACAGATGTCCGGTGATGTCAGGGGGTGTGGCATATGCAAATAAGTTATGTTAATGAGTTATGCTAATGAGCTCCTGCACCCCTTTGTCTACTAAATGACCCCTGCCGATGGGGTGGGGTTGGGGGCTCAAAAAACCTGGCGGAAGAGCTCCGTTTTGCAGGCCCTGTGGAGCTCGGCATGCAGGAGGTCCCAGGCTCAGTCCCCAGTGGCATCTCCAGTTGAAAGGATCGTGCAGGAGGTGATGGGAAAGACCTCTTCTGCCCGAGACCCTGGAGAGCCGCTGCCAATCTGAGTAGACAAGACTGACCTCGAAGGACACCTCTTTTCATACAGGGGTCAACAAAATGCCCCCAGAAGCGGGGAAGGGAGGCCAGAGTTGCCACCTCGCAGCACCAGTCCTGGGAGGGTCGCTGCCTCTGAACACAGAGGGTCCACTTAGCTAATGTGGTTAACAGCCACTCCTTCGCTCCTCCTAAAGCCCTTTAAGCTAATGGCCATCATAGACAGCTGGCATGGTGTAGAGAACCAGGGTGGTGTGTAGTGGGTAGAGTATCAGACCAGGATCTGCAAGACCCAGGTTCGAATTCCCACTCTGCCATGGAAGCTTGTTGGGTGACCTTGGGCCGGTCACGCACTCTGAGCCTTGCCCACGTCACAAGGTTGTTGTGAGGATAAAATGGAGGAGAGTGGTCTAGAATTATGAGAGAGAGAGAGACAGAGACAGAGAGAGAGAGGCAGAGAGAGACAGAGAGAGAGACAAAGAGAGAGATTTCTCTCTGTACCCTTTCTCCTCCCCATTCAGGATTCTGTAAGTCCCTGTCCCATGGTTTCCTCG
>NW_015160975.1:39423-50973 GCF_001447785.1 Gekko japonicus
AATAAAGAAGAAGAAGAAGAAGAAGAGTTTACTACCCAAGGGAATCTCAGAGTGGCTTACAAACTCCTTTCCCTTCCCCTCCCCACAACAGATGCCCTGTGAGGTAGGCGGGGCTGAGAGAGCTCTGACAGAACAAGAACAGCTCTTATCAGAACTACAGCTTGCCCAAGGTCATCCAGCCAGGTGTAAGTGGAGGAGTGGGGGATCAAACCCGGTTCTCCCAGATTAGAGTCCGCGCACTTAACCCACGACACCAAACTGGCCTAAATCAACACTCCCCACTACTGCTTTCCCCCCTGGGAACACCCCAGCGGTACTATCAGTCTGGGGCTGCATCAGCTGTGGGAACCTCTGGCCCCCGTTGCGTCCCCCGAGATCCTCCAGGAAGTTCGGCTGGCCACCTCCACAGCCCCCTTCAGCCGCTCGGGGATTTGCACAAAATGAGAACTCCGCGAGCGAGATGAGTGGCTTGCCTGACGATGCTCAGAGACGCATGAAATGAATGTGACGAAATTCGCTCATTGTTTCGTTATCTTGAGCGGAGGCTAAGTTGGCGAGGGAGAAGGAGAGGAAGGTTTCCTGAAATTAAAAGAGAGCTCCCCCCCAGCGCTTTAGATAAATATCACTCTCAAAAGGGACATTTGAGGAGCTTTCGAATAAGGAAGCAGGAAGTGCAGAGAAGACGAGACTCCCTGAGCAGGAGGAAGGGGCCGCGTGGGCCGGAAGACACACCGAAAGAGCGGAGCCCGGCAGGATCCGGCCGAGTCCAGCCAGACACATCCTGCTGAGAGGCTGATAAACCGGACACAGAGGCCAAAGCCTCATCTGGTTGCTGCCCCCACAAGGAAGCCCTCCCCCCGAGACCGGCATTCAGTTTCTGCTGAAGAAGGAAACGCAATGGAAAGCCGTTGTCATCATTCGTTGCGGCCAACTGAAATAACACGTGGACTGGCTCCCACAATCTGTGGAGAGTGCCGACGGCTGTGGGTCTCCCCCACCAGCGTTCCCTCTACGCTGAGTTAGTGTGAGCTAGCCCACCATTTTTTTAGCCTCCAGCTCACAGATTTTTGTCTTGGCTCAGGAAAGATGGCTCCGGAGCAAACTCATTTATGTAGCAGCCAAATCGCTCGCTCGCAAAGCAGAATTTTTGCTCACAAGACTCCACAGCTTAGAGGGAGCATTGCTCCCCACTGATGGAAGAGGCAGGAGGAATTAAATTTGCCTCCTTCGCCTTCCCCACTGGAGCCTCCTGACCCACAAGGCAGCCCCAAGAATAAATGGCTCCTGGGGTGGGGGTTGGGGAGGAGAGACAGGAAGGTCTTGGCACCGGATCCATCCCAATGTGCGAGCTTTCAGGCTCCCCATAACTCTTCATTGGGCTGGATGTCAAAAAAAAAATGAGAAGAGAAATTAGATCTCTGTTAGTATCTCTTCACCAGCATCTAGTATGTTTAGCCAGGAGAGCTGAGAGGTGTCAACCAGCTGTCCATCTTGGACTTGGTCGCCATGCAGATTTCGGGGGGTACGAACAAGAATGTCTACTTTCGTGTCTGATGTACCCATTAAACCTTGAGACTTACACTGTCATAGTATTCTTTTTCCCCTGGGAAAATTAGGCTGTTAGATTGGCGGGCCTGTATCTTAGGTGCAATTGGCTGAGAGCCACTAATGTCTATTTGATTGTAGTATAATTGCTTGCTTTGCGTGCTTGACCTCAGTTCTAACAAAGAACGTTATGACTCTGGATCCTATCAATGTCTCAATAAACTGTAACTCTTCTGAATGACGGCTTTTGGGAACTGATTTCTCCCGGGGCTCTGACAAAAGGTACTATGATAACCATCTTCAAGTACTTGAAGGGCTGTCATATAAAGGATGGTGCAGAGTAGTTTTCTGTTGCCCCAGAAAGTCGGACCAGAAGCAACGGGTTGAAATTAAATAGGAAGAATTTTCGGCTAAACACTAGGAAGAACTTCCTGGTAGTTAGAGCAGTTCCTCAGTGGAACAGGCTTCCTCGGGAGGTGGTGGGCTCTTCTTCTTTGGAGATTTTCAAACGGAGGCTGGATGGCCATCTGACAGCAGAGCTGATCCTGTAAACTTAGGCACATCATGAGAGGGAGGGCAGGAAGGGTTGCCTCAGTGTTTAGTTTTCGTGGCCCTTTCTTACACATCCAGGAAATGCCGATTGCCACTTTGGGGTCAGGAAGCATTTTTTCTCTAGGCCAGTTTGGCCAGGGATCCTGGAAGATTTTTTTTTGTGGCCATTTTCTGGACATGGAGCAGGGATCACTGGTGTTGGGGGGGGTATTTGTGAATTTCCTGCATTGTGCAAGGGGTTGGACTAGAGGTCCATTCCATGATTCTATAATCCAGAGTTCTGGAGGACATACTAGCTTGCACACAGTTTTGTGTCATTTTAATCAGTCTTAAAAGATTATAAATGTGTTGTCGAAGCTTTCACGGCCTTTCACGGTATGTGGATTGGCTGTTGAAATTCTAATCTTATCTGTACTGCTATTGTCAGATGTAGAGCCTTTTGTGTTTTTCAGGCAGGAAACAATGCCCTATTTATTTTTAAACTCTCTTCTTTCCTTGGCCTAATTCAAACAGGACACAGTATTTTGTTCCAAGACACTGAAAGACTGGACAACACTTCCAATTACCATGTCAGATTACACAGGGAAGCCATTGAAACTCATAAACATAAACACAGATAAGATTAGAATTTCAACAGCCAATCCACATACAAAAGAACCTCCTCAGGAAACAGAAAACCTCATCAGGAAACAATCCATATACAAAAGAACCTCCTCAGGAAAGCTCCTCCATTAGCATGTTCATAGCCTGGGGGACTCCTACAAGCTAATGAAGCAGCCCTACCCCACCTTCTTGAGTTGATATAAGTTACCTGCCTACCATTTTTCTTCTCACCTTGACACAGAGAGTGCTCCATCTTTCTGTTATACCTCTGAGGAGGCCAGTCACAGCTGCGGGCGAAACGTCAGGTCCTACAATGCCAAGACCACTGTTAAGAAGAGAGACTGATATTTGCTTTTTATGGATTGATATCTGCTGACACACACACCAGATTAACTGTGCATACACATATACCCATAGGCTTAAGGGGAAGCTGCTTAAGAACATAAGAACATAAGAGATGCCAATGTTGGATCAGGCCAAAGGCCCATCCAGTCCAACACTCTGTGTCACACAGTGGCCAGAAATACCAGTGCCATCAGGAGGTCCACCAGTGGGGCCAGGACATTAGAAGCCCTCCCACTGTTGACCCCCCCCAAGCACCAAGAAGACAGAGCATCACTTGCCCCAGAGTCCCTATCTATACCTTGTGGCTAATAGACTCTGTGCACAGAGGCGGCCCGTGGCCAGAGCTCTCCAAGGAGGGATAGGGGAAGGAGCCGAGGCTGCAGGCTTGAATCACCTGCTGTGAGAGGTTTCA
The DNA here is from genome assembly GCF_001447785.1 of Gekko japonicus. Lineage (NCBI taxonomy): Eukaryota > Metazoa > Chordata > Lepidosauria > Squamata > Gekkonidae > Gekko > Gekko japonicus. The sequence goes on from NW_015160975.1 coordinate 42,881, forward strand.
CATAGAAGGTACCTGCCTGCATTTCATGTTCATGAAGCTTGCAAACACATACAGCTCCTGGCCTTAGGGAAAGGGGAAGAGAAGCACATTTCACCATTGTTAGCAGAAACAACAGCTAAGGAGAGATAATCCCCCATTGCTGAAGGACTTGATGTCACGCAATACACAGATCTGATCTACATCTGAATTGCCATTTCCTGGCAGATGTTGCTTTGATTGCCTGGGAAGGCCGAGATCTATCTGCACTTCAAAGAGGGTCCTGATGCCAAGACTTCACACCTGACCAGATGGCTTGTCCCTGAGTTAGAGTTTAGAGTTTCAAATATTGGCCAAACCCTTAAATCAACCCCTTACTACATGCACCAATGGTAGTAGGGATGGGACGGACTTACAGGTAGGTGGGTTTCCAGCTTGGCAAGGTTGCCACACACCCCAAAGATTCACCTATAAAAGGTGAAGACCATGTGTTGGGTCTTTGCTAGCCGCAAACCCTCCCCATCATCCTCTGTCTGCTTTTACCCCCTAATGCCCAGCTTGCTATCAAACAATTCTTTTTCTCTATTCTTGATCTCTTGGTGTGCGCAGCCAAAGAGGTCCACACTTTGCCGGCTGGTTCTGGCAGTGTGAGTTAGAAAAACCCCTAGGTTCTATTTTCTTACCCCTCATTCTTCATTGCAACAGACAAGGATTCAGGACAGATAAGTATGAACGATACCTACCTACCTCCTAAGTAAAAAGGAACTATTTTTCTATTTCTGTACTCCTAAGGAACTTGATTGTATGTGTGTGAGATTCTGTTTTGTGTGTATGCGATTTTGATATTCTTCAGTAAAAGACAAATTGTTTTGAATTCACCAGTCTTGACTCTCTCACTCGGACAACCTTGGGGTGGTATGGACCTCCGTAAACTTTGGCAGGAACCCAATATTATATTTAGTTTGCCATCTGCTGTAGATAAAGCAGTTTGGCTAACACCACGGCCAGACGGCCCGGAAAATCTACAGCAACTAAAGATTATAAATGTTTGTCTAGGATTTTCCTCCACATCAGTGCGGCCACCTGCTTTTTCTGTCTAAATATGGAGGTTCATCCAGTGAATATGGACACACAGTTCTTTTCAAAGGCCCCCTTCTCCACCTTGGGGCTCTGGACTTCTATGCTACCTGGTCTCGTTTCCAAAGAGAAACCGCTGAATTTGGAATGCTCCCCTGTTCCCTCTTTGATGTATTTATTTGTCCCTTGTTGATTCTCATATGTGAACTGATAGACCATGAAAAACGGCGAGTCTGCCCTGAAAGCAAGCACAACCCTTTCAAAGTACTTTCGACTCTGCAGTTTAGAAGGAAGACGCGGCCCCAAGGGGTCCAGCTCCTCGCCTCCTGCAGGTGGGAGGCAGCAGATCCCAAAACGGAGGATAAGGCTAGAAGAGAATCCCACTTCAGGGACGATTGGTGCACATAAATGTGTCGCAGCTCCTCGTCTGCAGGGTCCTATCAATGTAAAAGTGCACATTCCTAACACAGAAGGAAGGCCACGAAGATGAAGGGACTTGTTAACCTGTGAAATTCCGGGCATGGAAGAGAGGCTATCCATTCTGTTCTCCCTTCAGCTCTTCCCTCTTACGGTCTAGACATGATAGGTGATCTCTGAGCAACAGAACGGCTGCACAGGGAAGGTTCTAATCCCAACCCCGAACTCCTGTGCAAAGAGGCCTTGCCATCGGCTTGTCTGCTCTTCCTTCTCCGCTGGCTGTTTTTGCCGCTCCTTCGATCACTTGCTGTCCTCAGGGAGATCACAGCAGTTCTGAAATGGTCATTGGTTTCCATTGTAGCCCAATATTTCCTCTCCTCGCTTGCAGAACCCCCCTCGGCCCAAACAAGAGGGATGGCATCTTCTAACTGCACTGGCAGGCCTCTTGCCGGGCAGGCTGTGCTGGGTGCATTTTTCATTCCTGACTACGGCATGCCTGGGGTGACAGGACAGCACAGGAGACACATGAGCCAATGAACCGCAACGACAGGTCAGCTGGGAAGCCAGGCGTACTTGAAGACACATCCTTCTTTACAAGAATGAGGGCCTTGGGCCAGGCGAGACTCCGAAAGGCTTTTGAGAAGGCATTTCACCAAAGTAAGCTTAGCAGTCATGAGACAAGAGGATGGCTCCTCCTCTCTTGGATCATAAATTGGTTAAGTGCAGGGGTCATTTCGTAGAAAAAGAGGTGCAGGAGCTCATTAGCATAACTCATTTGCATATGCCACACCCCCTGACATCACCGGAAGTGTGTCAGAAGGCAACACCCTCCGCTCAGGCTCCACTGGACTGTTTTGGATTGCTAGCTATTGGGGGGAGCAGAGGTCGATTCGGGGAGGATTGTGGGGGATCGCCGTTCCCCCGGGTGAGGTGTGGGGGCGGGGCACACGACAAAGCCCCGCCCCTGTTTCTGGCTGCCCCGCTTCCGGCCCTTCGTCTGAGGGGGCGAAGGGGAGCGGGGCAGGGCATTCTGCACTCGCTCTTTCCCTTCAGGCGTTTCAGGCAGCGGCAAGGAGGGGAGGATGAACTGGCTCTTCCCGCTCTCCAAAGGGGGTAGCAGTGGTGGGGCCGCCGCTTCGCCCTCAGCTGCTGCCAGGACCCCGCTGCCTTCCACGCTCACTAGTCTCCAGCAGCAAAAGCAGCGGCAGATCGAGTCCCTGCGGAGCACCCATACTGCGTGAGTGAACCCCACACGCCTCCCCCCGCGGGGGGCGGTAGTTTCGGTGTTTCTCCTCTTCCCAGCCCCGCCCCAGACAGAGGAGTCGCCCCTCGCTCAAAGGAAAGCCGCCTGGTGGCGAAACAGCCAGCGGCGTCGAGAGCGAAAGGGGCGGAGCCGCAGGGCTTCCGGCGTCCCCTTTAAAGTGTGAAGCTGCGCAGTCGGAGGACGTGTTCTGTCCGTGCCTCTCTGCAGCAACTGGCCTCCTTGTTGGATTCTCCAAGGAGGGGATGGGGAGTGATGGGTCACTTCTCCCCTTGTTGCTTCCCCCCCCAAAAAAAGGGCCAGTTGGTACCCCTTCTTCCGGCCGCCCCCTGCTTCCAGCCTCATTCTGTTGCAGAAGGAGGAAGAAGCAGGAGGGTAAGTTGGCGTCCTCCCCCTCTGCCTGGCCGAGGCCACTCCACGTGGCCTCTGCAAGGACTCCCAGCCCCATCCAGGAGCTTCCCCGAGGTAGCTGTGTTAGTCTGTTGCTGCAAAATAGTCCAAGAGTTCAAATAGCACCTTTAAGACTAACAAATAGCACCTTTAAGACTAACCTTTAAGACTAAGACTAACTGAGTGGTGGGTGTGGCCTTATGACACACTTCCGGTGATGTCAGGGGGTGTGGCATATGCTAATGAGTTATGCTAATGAGTTCCCCTAGCTCTTTTTCTATGAAACGCCCCCTGGGGGGGAATGTGCAAATCTGTCCTCACAGAGGAGGGAGAGCTTTTACCTGAATAAAACTTGCTCTTAAAGGTGCCACTGGACTGTTTTGGATTGCTAGCTATGGGGGGTGGGAATATGCAGATCTGCCCTTGCAGAGGAGGGAGAGCTTGTACCTGAAGGCAGGCCGGGGCTCTGCAACTTACCTGGCTGCTTCTTGCTCCTCGTGGCCCAACTGAGGGCTGCTGGGAGCAGGGGGTGTGGCATGTGCTCACCCCCTGGGCTCCTTACTCCCGGAGCTCTCCTCCTGTGCGCTCCCGCAGGGAATGACTCCTGGTTAAGTGGAAGAAAATGGAGACTAGGAATAAACAGACCATTCTAGCAATAGAGGGAAGGGAGCAGTGGAGTCCCACATGGATAAATATCGGCACTGGTCAAAGTTTAAGTCCGGTGGAACCTTTAAGACCAGCAGGGATCTTTTCCTGCAGGAGCGGACAGGAGCGGAGCTCCGGCAGTAAAGAGCCCAGGGGGTGGGCACATGCCACAAGCCCCGCCCCCTGCTCACAGCAGCCCTCAGTCGGGCCACGAGGAGCAAGAAGCAGCCAGGTAAGTTGCAGAGCCCCCCCCCAAGAGCAAGAAGCAGCCAGGTGAGTTGCAGAGGGGCCCCCCAGCCCAAAACAGTCCAGTGGCACCTTTAAGACCAAGTTTTATTCAGGTAGAAGCTCTCCCTCTTCTGTGGGGACAGATCTGCACACACACACCCCAATAGCTAGCCATCCAAAACAGTCCAGTGGAGCCTGAGCAGTGGGTGTTGCCTTCTGACACACTTCCGGTGATGTCAGGGTGTGTGGCGTATGCAAATAAGTTATGCTAATGAGTTATGCTAATGAGTTATGCTAATGAGCTCCTGCATCTCTTGTTCTACGAAATGACCCCTGAAGACCAGCAACGTTTAATTCATATGCAAACTTTCTTCTGTTGCTTCAGGCTGACATGGCTGCTCACCTGACTCTACTGGAACTGGTGTTGTTGGTAGAGCATTCTTGGTAAAAAAAATATATAGTTAAGCAGAGATCAAATCAGCAAAGCAAAAGAGTGAGAGACTGAGTCCATGTGGATGTTTGTAAAAATATAAAAATTGACTAGAAAACTAACATGGGGAAAAGGTAAATGGGATACAAAAATAACAAAGCACTAGATCCCTGCACCTTTACTGCTAAAAAGATGTTACAGGAACAGGAATGGTGTCTCTTCGTCTCCAAGCCAAAGGCAGTAAAAGGGTCCTCAATATGCTAAATAGTCAATACATTGATTCCCAAGCACAGGGCCAAAGATCAGGTCATTATAATAAGACCGTCCTACAAGATTCCCGGGCTTTTCTACTTAGTAAACAAATTGGATACAATAAACATGTGACTTCCTGTTGACTGACACAAACAAAGTTAACTCTATAATTACTGAAGTGCTTTTAACTTGCTACACCCAACATTATTTTAGGTGCCACTGGACTGGGGAGCGGTGGCGCAGGCAGTAAATGCCTGGAAGTAATCTATCTCCAAACAGCTGTAACAGCTGTTCGAGTCCCACCGTGGCCGGGGTGAGCTCCCGGCCCTTGTCCTAGCTCCCGCCCACCCAGCGGCTCAAAAGCCCTTAAAAGGGCAATTAGACAAATGGGTACCCACTCCTTAGGAGTGGGGGGCACCCTACCTCCAATACTGGAGGGCAGCAGCGGTGGCCGGGTGATGCAGCGAACAACGAGCGAGCCGGCAGAAAGAACATGGCGACGGATTAGCGGCGAAAACAGCAGACGACTCGTGGAGGCGTGGTCAGGGCGGCGTGGAAGGCGCAGTGACATAAGCGCGGTCGGAGCCCGCGGGACAGAGACCAGTGTGACTCATCGCCATGGAGGGCCATTCCAGGGTTGCTGAGCCGAAGAGAACAAACCCTGCCGGAAAAAAGACACTACCGCTTGGTTCCAGCAAGACCCGCCACAGAAAGAAAAAGACCTACGCTGATTAGGTGCCTGGTAAGGCATCCATCTCCCTTGAAAATGTATGTGACCCTAGTTAGATGATTCAATATATGTGTAAACTGCTCCGAGCCTCCGGGAAGGAGTGGTATAGAAATGGAATGAAATAAATAAATAAATTATTTGATTTGCTCATAGATGATGTGGGATTGTGGGTGAGCCCTGTAGAAGCCAAGTCTGAGGAGGGTGATGATTCAGGATGGTGAAAACCAAAGTGGATAAAAAACTTACAGGAGCATCTATCCGGACTGGATGAGTGGGCAACAGGGTGGCAAATGAAGACGAATGTTGGCGAGTGGAGGGTGAAGCACGTTGGACCCAAAAAGGCCTAATTTTACATATATGCTGTTGAGTTCTGAACTGGCTGACATCAAGACTGACAGAGATCTTGGGGTTATAGTGGATATCAAAATGGTAATGTCAAGTCAGTGTGCAGCAGCTGTGAGAAAGGCAAACTCAGTGCTGGAGATGATTAGGAAAACAGGATGATTAGGAATAAAACAGCTCTGGCTTTGATTGAGGTCAGCTGGATCTCTTTGTTGACAAGCTGGAACATGTCCAGAGGAGGGCAACGAAGATGGTGAGAGGTCTGGAGACCAAGTCCTATGAGGAAAGGTTAAAGGAGCTGGGTATGTCTCGCCTGGAGAGGAGACGAGTGAGAGGGGATAGGATCACCATCTTGAAGTACTCGAAAGGATGTCATATAGAGGATGGTATGGAGTTGTTTTCTGTTGCCCCAGAAGGTCGGACCAGAACCTACAGGTTGAAATCAAATCAGAAGAGCTAAACATGAGGAAGAACTTCCTGACAGTCAGAGCGGTTCCTCAGTGGAACAGGCTTCCTCGGGAAGAGGTGGTGGGCTCTACTTCTTGGGAGGTTTTCAAGCAGAGGCTAGACGGCCATCTGACAGCAGTTCTGATTCTGTGAATTTAGGCAGATCATGAGAGGGAGGGCAGGAAGGGCTGCCTCAGTGCTTAGTTCTCGTGGCCCTGCCTTACACGCCCAGGGAAATGCCGATCGCCACTTTGGGGTCAGGAAGCCATTTTCCTCCAGGCCAGTTTGGCTGGGGATCCTGGAGGCTTTTTGTCATCTTCTGGGCATGGAGCAGGGGTCTCTGGGGGAGGGGTTGGACTAGATGACCCTTTGGGCCCCTTCCAGCTCTGTGTCCCTATGTTTCCCAAGGCAGGAACTGATCCCCTGTGAAGAATACCAGACACATGTACACAGATCCCAAACTTGTGTTCACAGATAGGGCCACACTGACCCATTTGGGACCATGAAATTGGCCTCCTGTTGAAAAGCACATCCCCCCACACAAAGACTGGTAGACTCTCAGCTGCCCTTTCAGCATCCGAGCCCCCTTTGGGGACTGTGGGCAGCTGCCAGCAGGGAGGGAGAGCAAAGCGGAGGGAAGCTTTTCAAGGGGGGAAGATGCTTCCTCGGTCCCCTGCGGCCCGCTGAAGGAGACGGCTGTTATCACTCCAAACAGCTTTGCTGTCCACCGCGGCTCTTGAGAGAGAGACGCCGTCCCCCCCACTGTGCTCCAGGCAATTGTCAATGGACATACCTATTTTTGTTATGACTTGCCTGATGTGCCAGGCTTATAATGACTCCTGGGAGGGAGGCGGAGGGGAAGGGAAGGGAAGGGAAGTGTGCCCTGCAGTGATCGGGTACCCTTTCGGGCAGGCAATCGCCAGAGGCTGCCCAGTGCCAGATCCAGGGTTGGCAGGCCACGGGCAAGGGATGGGGAGGCGGTTGCCAGATCCAGGTTGGGAAACTCTTGTGGATTTTGGGATGGATTCTGGGGAGGACAGGGACCCCAGTGGGGTACAATGCAACAGAGTCCGCCCTCCAAAGCAGCCATTCCTTCCAGGGGAACTGATCTTTGTACTCTGGAGAGGAGCTGTGATTCCGGGGGTCTCCAGGCCCCACCTGGAGCCTGGCATCCCTACAGTTTGGTGCAGTGATTAGGAGTGTGGAGTCCAATCTGGGAGAACCGGGTTTGATTCCCCACACCTCCACTTGCAGCTGCTGGATGACTTTGGGCAAGCCGTAGTTCTCTCAGAGCTGTTCTCTCAAGGGCAGTCCTCGAAAGAGCTCTCTCAGCCCTGCCTACCTCACAGGGTGTCTGTTGTGGGGAGGGGAAGGGAAAGGGAATGTCAGCTGCTCTGAGACTCTGAGTGAAGGGCGGGGTATAGGTACAATCTCCTCCTTCTTCAGTTTGGTGTCGTGGATAAGAGCGCGGACTCTAATCTGGGAGAACCAGGTTTGATTCCCCACTCCTCCACTGGCACCTGGCTGGATGACCTTGGGCAAGCCACAGTTCTGATAAGAGCCATTTCTGTCAAGAGCTCTTTCAGCCCCACCTGCCTCATAGGGTGTCTGTTGTGGGGAGGGGAAGGGGAAGGAGTTTGTAAGCTGCTCTGAGACTCCTTTGGGTAGTGAAGGGCAAGGGGTATAAATCCAATCTCTTCTTCTTCTCTTCATGGCCTTGTTCCTACTTGAGGGAGGCTTCTTTGAAACAGCAACACCAAAGCAGATTTCTGCCCTCTGCATTCAGCACCCCTTCGGCACCCAGCACACATTTACACATGAGAAACCTGGTCAGTTTTTCCTGCCTAGGTGGGATGAGGCTTCCCTCGATGTGCACACGGCAGGGATGCAGGGAAACG
>NW_015160975.1:50983-60273 GCF_001447785.1 Gekko japonicus
CAGGAATGCAGGTAAACGTTTTGCCTTCTTTGGAAGACTGGCTGTGCCATTTTGGGGGAGAAAAGCCTGAAGACTTCAAGCACCCGGTCTGTTTGTTCGAATATTTGCCGTCCACCTTTCCCCAGACATTCAACGCAGCTAACGCAGTGTCAGAGGGATGAGGAGGATCGTGAGCCTCCGTTTGTCCATAAAATGTAGGTTGGCTCCTTACCAAACCAAGGCTTGATGACCTTTGGGTCTGTTGTTAGAGGGGCTGTGGCTCACTGGCAGAGCCTCTGCTTGGCACGCAGGAGGTCCCAAGTTCAATCCCCGGCAGCATCTCCAGTTGAAAAGGACCAGGCAGTAGGTGATGGGAAAGACCTCTGCCTGAGACCCTGGAGAGCCGATGCCAGTCTGAGTAGGGAATACTGACTTTGACGGGCCCGCATGGTCTGACTCAGCAGAAGGCAGCTCCATGCATGGTCGTGAGGAACAGAAGCACGGTCCCAGTCTCCTAGCACCAAGGATATTAGTACTGGGGTTGGGGGGAGTACACCGAAAAACAGGAAAAAAACTGTTGGTCTTAAAGGTGCCACTGGACTCCGACTTTGGTCTTGTTAGATACTGGGTTCCATGGATGGTCCGACCCCAAGCCTAGTGAACAGCTCTCCTTTGTTAGTGATTCAGGAAGAACAAAAAGCCAAACACCAGGGCCACAGTCCTGTTTAAATAGCATGCAACCCCACCCAGATCACCACAGACTGTGACAGCAGCCATGAAATTAAAAGACGCCTGCTCCTTGGGAGGAAAGCGATGGCGAACCTAAACAGCATGATAAAAAGTAGAGACATCACCCTGCCAACAAAAGTCCGCATGGTCAAAGCAATGGTATTCCCAGTAGTCATGTATGGCTGCGAGAGTTGGACTATAAGGAAGGCCGAGTGCCGAAGAATAGATGCTTTTGAACTATGGTGCTGGAGAAGACTCTTGAGAGTCCCTTGGACTGCAAGGAGATCAAATCAGTCAATCCTAAAAGAAATCAACCCTGACTGTTCCCTGGAAGGCCAGATACTGAAGCTGAAGCTCAAATACTTTGGCCAACCAATGAGAAGGGAGCACTCACTGGAGAAGACCCTGATGCTGGGAAAGATTGAAGGTCAAAGAAGACGGGGACGGCAAAGGATGAGATGGTTAGACAGTGTCATCGATGCAACGAACATGAAATTGAGCCAACTTCAGAGGACGGCAGAAGACAGGAGGGCCTGGCGGGAGCTGGTCCATGGGGTCGCGAAGAGTCGGACTCGACTGTGCGACTGAACAACAACAACCACCCACTTCCCCAAAGAACTACCAACAATAGGCCATTGTCAGAACCATTGATTCCTCATTGGCCACCTCCAGAGTCCTGGTGGGCTATTGTTCTAGAGCTCCAAGCTGAGCCGGTCTCTGGTAGAAACTGTCCTGGAATGTTCCAGTCCCCATACATAACAGTTCTATCGCTACAGAACAACACAGGGGTGTCGAACTCATTTGTTATGAGGGCTGGATCTGACATAAATGAGACCTTCTTGGGCCGGGCCATGTGTGTCATAAAATGTAATGCCAGGTAGCGGAGATGTAAACTTTATAAAGGACACAAACACAAAGGGTTTTTTAACTTAAAATAAAAACATGCTTAAAACATTAGCACTCTTGCAATATTTTGTTTATTTAACAGTGTCTGATAACTGACACCTCTTGCTCTGAATTACTGCATCAAAATGCCTGTGCTGTCGCCATCTTGGGTATGCTGTTCAGGTGTGTATCTGTAAGCTGCAAACCTACGATGACGCAGCAGCAGCAGAACTGGAAGAAGAAGCAGAAGACAGCCAGTTGCACTCCAGGCCTGAGAGACGCATCCTGTTTGAGTCCTTGATGTCCTCGATGGGCCAGGAGGGCACGGAAACAAGAACAGAACAGAAGCAATCAGCAAAGCCCTTTGACAAGAGACTGGTCAGCAAGCCCTCCTAAGCATGAGGATCAATGCTAAGCTGTTCCCTGCAATCACTCCACTGGTGGAAGGAAGGAAGGAAGGAAGGAAGGAAGGAAGGAAGGAAGGAAGGAAGGAAGGAAGGGCAAAGGATGAAGGGACCTGTTGTCGAAGACTTTCACGGTCGGAGTTCATTAGCTATTGCAGATTTTCCAGGTTGTATGGCCGTGGTCATGGCATCGTAAGGGCCTGACGTTTCCATTTACAAAAGAACCGCCTCAGGAAAGCTCCTCTATTAGCATGTTCACAGCCTGGGGAAGTCCTACAAGATAACGACTCAGCCCTACCCCACCTTCCTGAGTAGATACAAATTAGCTACTGAGCGGTGGCACAGGGGATTTATCTTCTGGTTACAAGTGACATCTGAGCTGAACAGGACTGCTGTCAGTTCTAGCCCCGCGCTGGTGTGAGCTACCAGCCTTGTCCCCATCTCGCTGTCCACCCAGCGGTTCGAAAGCTTCGGCGAGTAGATAAAATGGGTACCACTCCTTAGAGAGGTGGGCACACCAAATCCCCCCCCCCCGTGGGGGAGGTGTTAGCCGGCGAACGGAAGGTTCGGCTCGCAAGATCAAAAGCCTAGAAGATCTCTTTGGCATCAAGAAGCCTGTAATGGGCCGTTCTGGCCAGGTGGTGGCAGTATGGAGCTGCAACCCGAAGAGTCCTGGAGAGGAAGAGCTGACGTCATCCCGCCAAGCCAAGCCAAGTGGGAAAAATGCCGTCCGGATCACGTCTGACTTGCAACTGAACAAATCCCCATCGGCTGCAAAACGTGTGCTATGTAAAGATTATATGTGTTGTCCTCCCTCACCCCTATAAAGCATTGTTAGTCCCTAGTGAAATGAGTAACTGTAAATCGCTCAGAGCCAGCAGCTCTGCAAGGATTGAGCGATCAATAAATTGAAAGATTATTATTATTATTATTATTATTACCTGCCTACCATTTTTCTTCTCAACTTGACACAGAGAGGACTCCGTCTTTCTGTGTTATACCTCTGAGGATGCCAGTCACAGCTGCTGACGAAACGTCAGGTCCCACCATGCCAAGACCACGGCCAGACAGCCTGGAAAATCTGCAACAACTGATTAAGGGACCTCTCTGTGAAAGCCGAGAGGACCAGAGCGGGTCAGGGACTGCAGCAGGGCAGTAGGTTGGTAGCTCTGGCTTGAGACATTCCAGGAGATTTGGGGGTGGAGCCTTGGGGAGATGCGGTTTGGGAAAGACAGGGACCTTCATGGGGGACAATGCCATGTGGTCCACACACACACACCAAGCAGCCCTTTTCTCCAGGAGAGCTGATCTCTGTTGTCTGGCGGTCAGTTGTCATTCGGGGAGGTCTCCTGGTGCCCCTGGGGGTTGGCGGTCATCACACCCAGTGGCCTGTCCTTCCAATTGCCCTCGTTGCGTGGTTGCCCTTGAAACACCCCCCCCCCCGGAAGCATCAGTGGGCCGTACCATCGCTGCCACCACCCCCAGGGAGGGCTTCAGATAAAATGAATGCAGACTCTGCCACTTTCTTATAACCCGCAGAGACTTCCATACGTTTCTTGCCAGAATTAGTACATTTTGTTGTCTGCTAATTTTAGAATCAGATGCATATGGCAAGAACAACTTCTTAAAGTGCGTCAGCTACACACACACACACACACACACACACTTTCTTGCATTAATTATTTCCTAAAGTTGCTTCTTGTCTTCTTTGAGGAGCCTGTTGTGCAGACAGTTGGATGTCCTCAGGGGCATTTTCTGTAGGTGACTAAAGAACAAAGGGATCACGATTTTTTTTTTGGGGGGGAGGCCTCTACCCTGAGCCAGGGGGAAGCCTTGGGCAGAGGTGGGGGGGTCAGGGGGGTACAGTTTGCAACTTTCGGAGCATCATTTGGCACCGCTGGAGGTTTTTATCCAGAGATCTCCCCATTCTGAAAAGTGGCTTTCATTCTGTAAATGGAAATGTCCCAAATCAAAACACCTTCTTTTAAATGAATACATTCTTAGGTGGGTGCAGGTGTAGTGGATAAGTGTGAGGACACTAATCTGGGAGAACCGGGTTTGATTCCCCACTCCTCCACGTGCACCTGCTGGATGACCTTAGGCAAGCCGTAGTTCTGATAAGAGCTGTCCTTGAAAAAGGGCAGTTCCTGTCAAGAGCTCTCTCAGCCCCACCCACCTCACAGGGTGTCTGTTGTGGGGAGGGGAAGGGAAAGGAGTTTGTAAGCCACTCTGAGACTCCCTTGGGTAGTAAAGGGCGGGGTATAAATCCAATCTCCTCCTCTTCTCCTCCTCCTCCTCTTCTTCCCCCTCCTGGATAGGAGTGCAGTTTGGTGTAGTGGTTGAGTGCGCGGAGTCTAATCTGGGAGAACCGGGTTTGATTCCCCACTCCTCCACTTGCACCTGGCTGGATGACCTTGGGCAAGCCGTAGCTCTGACAAGAGCTGTCCTTGAAAGAGCTCTCAGCCCCACCGACCTCCCGGGGGGTCTTCTGTTGTGGGGAGGGGAAGGGAGCTTGTAAGCCGCTCTGAGACTCCAAGTGAAGGGGTGGTATAAATTCAATCTCATCGTTGTCCTCCTCCTCTTCCTCTTCTCTTCTTCTTCCTCCTCCTCTTCTTCTTCTCTTCTGAAGTGAAACGGCTGCTTTGGAGGGTGGACTCTCGGGCCTCACACCCCACTGAGGTGTCCCTGTCCTCCCCAGGCTCCACCCCCAAATCTCCAGGAGTTCCCCAACCTGGATCTGGCAAACCACACCCCATCCCATCCCCTGCTGGTGTGCCCCAGGCCGATGCCATGTCTCAGGCACCACATTTTATTGATTTACGATTTACGCTCTTCATTGTCCCCCTTCCTCACAGGGACCCCAGGTGGATGACGCCCAGTGAGTCAGTACAGGCAGCCCAGCGGGGCATCCGCTAAGCAGTCCATGAGGATGGTAGGTGCCTGAGGTGTGTGCGTGTAAAGTGCTGTCCATACTTAGCAGACTTGTGGCAGAACTTTTGAGGCAGGGTCACCAGGTCCAGGTTGGGAGACACCTGGAGATTTTGGGGGCGGAGCCTGAGGAGGGCGGGGATTGGGGAGGGGCCTCATCAGGGTGCAATGCCATAGAGTCCACCTTCCAAAGGAGAGGAGGGGGAGGAGATTGGATTCATACCCCCCCCTGCATTCGGAGTCTCAGAGCGGCTTACAATCCCCTTCCCCTTCCCCTCCCCACCACAGACACCCTGTGAGGCGGGTGGGGCTGAGGGAGCTCTTGACAGAGCTGCCCTTGAGAGAACAGCTGTGCCAGAGCTATGGCTTGCCCAAGGTCATCCAGCAGCTGCAAGTGGAGGAGCAGGGAATCAAATCCGGTTCTCCCAACTTCGACTCCGCGCTCCTAAGCAGTACACCAAACCGGCTCTGGAAGGGACCTCCAGGGTCATCTAATCCAACCCCCTGCACAATGCAGGAAATTCACAAATACCTCCCCCAAGGGGTCATTTTGTAGAAAAAGAGGTGCAGGAGCTCATTAGCATAACTCATTAGCATAACTTATTTGCATATGCCACAACACCTGACATCACCGGAAGTGTGTCAGAAGGCAACACCCACCGCTCAGGCTCCACTGGACTGTTTTGGATGGCTAGCTATTGGGGGGGGGGACGTGCAGATCTGCCCTCACAGAGGAGGGAGAGCTTGTACCTGAATAAAATTTGGTCTTAAAGGTGCCACTGGACTGTTCTGGATTGCTAGCTATTGGGGGGGGGGACATGCAGATCTGCCCTCGTACCTGAATAAAACTTGGTCTTAAAGGTGCTACTGGACTGTTTGGGCCCGGGGGGGGGGGCTCTGCATCTTTCCTGGCTGCTTCTTGTTCTGACTGAGGGCTGCTGGGAGCAGGGGGTGGGGCTTGTTGCATGTGCCCGCCCCCTGGGCTCTTTACTGCCGGAGCTCCGCTCTTGTGCACTCCTGCAGGAAATGACCCCTGCCTCCCCCACACACATACCCACAGTGACCACTGTTCCACGCCCAGAAGATGGCATAAAAAAAACCCTCCAGGATGCCTGACCAAACTGGCCTGGGGGAAAATTGCTTCCTGACCTCAGAGTGGTGATTGGCATTTCCCTGGGCGTGTAAGAAAGGGCCACGAGAACTCAGCACAGAGGCAACCTTTCCTCCCCTCCCTCTCATAACCCTCCACTAGAGACAGCGGTTCCAGGTGCCTGTCAGGGATGCTGCAGGGCCGTCTGTGTTGCTGCTGCAAACAGAAAGCACAACGGCAGCGCACGGCCACCCCGTGTGGACAACCAACGTACAGCAGCCGAATTTCCTCAGGGCTTCGCCCCCCCTCCTTTCCAGTTCCTTCCAGACGCTTGTCTCGCTGTCCTTGCCACGGCATTCATGGTTAATGATCAGTGTTCGGTTGGCGAAAGACTTTCCAACCCCAGCCACCACCTTGTTAACAGATATAGTTTGCAATTTCCTAATAGCAGGGTAACGAAAATTTTAATAGTCAATTTAAAAATAAAATAAAATAAAATCCAAAACATCAAGAACCTGTCATTAACGGCTGATTCAGGAATCGCTGTGGCTGGCTAAGCAAATAATTAGGATGTAAAGATTGCAGGGAGAATTGGGCTGCTTGGGGAATGGGACTTTCTTGTGAGTAAACATCTTGCCCATGGGGGACGGTCGGTGCTGTGTGTTTAGTGGGCGTCTGACGGCTCTCTGTTAAGGGCTGTTGTGGAACCCCGCTTTCACTCATACTGGACTGCGCAAAACAACCGAGGGAGCGGCCAAGATGTGTCCTGGGTAGGGAAGAGGCCCAGGAGTATACTGGGCAGTGTTCCCTCTAAGCTGAGTTAGTGTGAGCCAATTCAGTTTTTTAGCCTCCTGCTCACACACTGTTGTCTCCGCTCAGAAAGGAGGGCTCCAGAGCAAACTAGTTTATGCAGTAGCCAAATCGCTCGCTCACCACTTTAATGCCCAGAGCTCACAAAGTAGAATTTTTGCTCACAAGCAGGGCTATTTTTGGGCAGGAACGCACAGGAACGGAGTTTCAGCTGGCTCCCAAGTTGGCCACGCCCAGCAGGAACTCATTAGCATAATAGGCCACACCCAACATCAGAAACTCATTATTATTGGCTACATTAGGGATGTGTGGCCTAACATGCAAAGGAGTTCCTGCTACAAATAAAGCCCTGGGTTTTGACAACAAACAAGGTAAACAGAATAAGAAGCAAAAGGTGGGTGTGGCTGGATGAGCACACTTCTGGTAACATGGGGTGTGGCCTAATATGCCAATGAGTTGTGCTGCCAAGGGTGTGGCCTAATATGCTAATGAGTTTCTGCTGTTAGGTGTGGCCTATTATGCTAATGAGTTCCTGCTAGGCTTTTTCTACAAAAAAAGCCCTGCTCACAAGACTCCACAGCTTAGAGGGCGCATTAGTGCTGGGACACCCTTTGGGGGAGGCTGCTAGAAGATGGGTTCTCCTCTGGCCAGCGTCTGGTGAGATTCTTCAGCGGAATATCACAGGCCCCATGGAAGTGGCCTCCACATCTGGTTTACGGAGGAGGGTGAAGTTGGTTCCTTATTCTCAGTTCCTTACCCATTCCTGATTTGTGACTTATTCATGAATTCATCCAGAAACACTAAGAGGCCAGAACCAATCTTTGGGCTGGGCAATGCTGTCTGCCTCCTTGCAGGGAAGAGTGCCCAGAATCTGGGGATGTGTCATTCGGGGTTGTCCAAAGATTGTTTTGTGGGTGCAGCCAGGCCCCAGTGTCTGCCTGTGTGATTGTCCTGGGGGCACCACACTTTGGAGGCGCTGGCACAAGAATCGGGCTTTGGACCAGGAAACAGGATATAGCTTCTTGAAGGGGAGAGTCCCCTGAACCTGGGGGTATATGACATGTGGTGTTCCAGACCTTATTTTGTGGTTCAGAGTTTTCCAGCTCTCCTCAGTGTTTCTGGATGAATTCATGAATAAGTCACGAATAAGGAATGAATAAGGAACTGCGAATAAGGCATCAACTTCAGCCTCCTGGCTTCCGGGCCACCACGCCAGGAAGACAAACAAACTCATCAGTTTTCTTTTTCTGTCCTATGTCGGGAAATATCCTGGTGCCCCTTTTCACAGGCCTTGCACTGAGCTTCTGGAACTAGCTGGCAGGCCTGATCACAAATCAGTGCTGTCCCATGAGACTTAGCATCATAGAGTTGGAAGGGACCTCCAGGGTCGTCTAGTCCAACCCCCTGCACAATGCAGGACATTCACAAATACCTCCCCCTCCACACCCCCAGTGACCCCTTTTCCACGCCCAGAAGATGCCAAAAAACCTCCAGGATCCCCGGCCAAACCAGCCTGGAGAAAAACTGCCTCCTGACCCGAAAGTGGCGATCTGCATTTCCCTGGGCGGGTAAGACAGGGCCACGAGAACCAAGCACTGAGGCAACCCTTCCTGCCCTCCCTCTCACGATCTGCCCGAGTTCACAGAATCTGCATTGCTGACAGGTGGCCATTCGGCCTCCATCCGAAAACCTCCAAAGAAGGAGAGCCCTCCGCCTCGCGAGGAAGCCTGTTGCCAACCTCCAGGTAGGGCCTGGAGGTCTTCCAAAATTACAACTGATCCCCAGACCACAGAGACCAGTTCCTCTGGGGGGGGGATGGCTGCTTCGGAGGGGGGGGCTCTGTGGCACTACACCTCACTGAGGTCCCTCCCCAGGGTCCACCCCCAAGTCTCCAGGAACGCCCCAACCAGGAGCTGGCAACCCCATCCGAGGCCTCATGTCGGACGTGGGTTGCTGTGCAGCATGCCTAACCCTAAACCCACACGGGGGAGGCCTTGCGGTGTTGCAGTGCCAGGAGCCCCCTTCCCACAACTTTCGTTAAGGGGGTCTCAAATCATGTCCACTTCCCCCACACATCGCCGTATGGATCCCAGACTCAGAACTCGGTTATGAGCCTTCCCCTAAGGAGCCCTTCTCCGTTTTATCCTCACAACAACCCTGTGAGGTAAGTTAGGTTAGCAGATCGCCACTTGCTTCAGGTCCCACAGTGAGCTTTGTGGCAAATCAGAACCTGGTTATCCCAGGTTGTAGTTCAACCACTCTAACCACGAGAAGAAGCCGACGACAACGACGATGGAGGAGGAGGAGGAGGAGGAGGAGGAGGAGGAGAAGGAGATTGGATTTATACCCCAGCCGTCACTACTCAAAGGAGTCTCAGATGTACAGTCCCTTTCCCTTCCCCTCCCCACAACCAGGGCCGGCCCGAGGCGAGGCTGCCCCCTAGGCAAGGCTGCACGCTGCGGGGG
>NW_015160975.1:60303-67734 GCF_001447785.1 Gekko japonicus
ACGGGCAGAAAGAAAGTGCCGCGGCCTCAAGTTTGTGCACTGGGGGTGGATTGTGTGAATCAGACAGCCAGACAGCCCTCCACCTCGGCGCGCCCCGGGACCACACGGCCCTTTACCCCCTCTTGGCAGCACTTCTTACCTGCTACTGGAGCTGCCACCGCCCGAGTGCCCGTGACGGGAGGAGGTAGGTGGGCGAGGGGGTAAAGGGCCGTGTGATCCCAGGGCGGAGAGCTGGCTGGCCGGCTCAGGCGCTGGCAGCAGGCCGCGCTTACCTCCTGCCTGGCACCTCCAGCACCTTGGCTCCCCCAACAGGCAGCGGCAAGCACGGAGCGGGCTCCCTTCTTCATGCACCCGCTCTGCCAGCGCCTCTCCCCACCGGCCATGGGTCGCTGGAGAGGGTCCAGGTGGGCAGGTGGGATGTGGAAGGGAGCCTTGGGGATTGGCGCTAGCTTTTGGCGGGGGGAGGTGAACTTCAGCGCCCCCATCCAGGGCCCACCGCCTCATCCAGGGCCTCCCGCTCTAGGCGAGTGCCTAGTTGGCCTAGCGGAAGAGCCGGCCCTGCCCACAACAGACACCCTGTGAGGTGGGGGGGGGCTGAGAGAGCTCTGAGAGAACTGTCTTTGAGAGATCAGCTCTGACAGAACTTATGACTGACCCAAGGTCACACCGGCAGCTGCATGTGGAGGAGGATTGGGGAATCCAACCCGGTTCTCCCAGGCTAGAGTCTGTGCTCTTAACCACTACACCAAACTGGCTCTCCTGGGTTCCTGTACGGGTAAATGAAATATTGCATGAAGGGCCTTATGGACTAAGGAAATCACTGATACATTATGCAAACTCTGAAACCCCACAAGGTCACCGGTTCCAAAAATGGTGCTTCGTTTTCAAAAAACCCAACCAGAATCCACCCAGACCCACTTTTTCCTGCCAGGGCGTGGCATCGCTCTCCAGAGGAGTTCCCCCCTCCCTCCACAGGTAGGGCTCCCAACCTCCAGGTGTGGCCTGGAGATCCCCTGGATTTACTACTGATCTCCAGATGGCAGAGATCAGTTTCCACGGAGGAAACGGCTGCTCTGGAGAGTGGGCTGCAGTGCTCCCTCTAAGCCGAGTTAGTGCGAGCCAGCTCACAGTTTTTTAGCCTCTGGCTCACCCATTTTTGCCTTAGCTCAGGGAGGAGGACTCCAGAGCAGACTAATGTATGCAGCGGCCAAATCCCTCGCTCACGACTTTAATGCCAGTAGCTCAGAAAGTAGAATTTTTGCTCACAAGACTCCAAAGCTTAGAGGGAGCATTCGTGGGCTGCCTGGCATTATACCACACTGAGGTCCCTCCCCAAAATCCAGCCCCCCAACTCTCCGGGAATTTCCCAACCTGGAGTTGGCAGCCCTGTCCAGAGGCAGGGCTCTGTCGAGGAAGAACAACCCGGATTTCTCCCGCTGAGGATGTAACCCATTTCAGAGGTGAAAAGTGGAAAGCTTTCATCTGAAGCTAAGCCGAGGTGCCGTCGCTTTGTGCTGCACAGGTCAGGACTCCGGCACAAATTAGAGACCGGCTCCGCAAAGGAAATTCTGCTTTTCTATAGAAGTCACTTTAACACGGCTCCTTCTTGATCTGAAAGTGCAGGGGGGATCTGTTCTCGCAAAGGGCAGCGTGTTTGAAAAGGACGGCGCCCGCGTCCAATCCCTTTCCTATTGAATGCTCTTTGGGGAAATAGAAACCACCTGACACAGAAGAGACAGGCCTGAAGAGGCCCCATTCTCGCTCCCGCTGCACAGCGTTCCTGGGCTCACCTTTGACAGGGGGGGGGGGCTTCTCATTTGCTCGGGACAAAAGGCCTTTGGAAGAGACTCTCCCCCCCCACCCGCTCCTCGGGGTCAGCCCCCACTCCTGGGTCAGACTTTCAAACTAAGTTCTAACTCCTAGCTCCTGGGGGAGAGGAGAAACAGCTCACTAGCCCTCTAGAGGGGAGGGGAGAACGGAGCCCCTGGGCAACCCCCCCCCTGTCTTGGAATTTGTGCAAACCCTCTAATGGAGACACTGAAGCCTCAGAGCCCTGAGTTCGAATCCTTACTCAGCAGGAGCACTTGGGTAACTCACTTCCCCTCAGCTTCTGTCCCCGTGTCTAAAACGGGACGTGTTGCAACCAGAGATCGATTCGGGGGGATCGCGGGGGATCGCTGTTCCCCCGGATGAGGTACGGGGGCGGGGCACATGATGAAGCCCCGCCCCCTGCTTCCGGCCGCCCCTCTTCCGGCCCTCATTCAGCCAGGAGGAGGCAGGAGAAGAGGGAGGGTAAGTTGCTTCCTCCCTGCCTCTCCCCACCCCTGCCTGCCTGGGGCCAGGGAGGGCCTTCCTTCGGCTTCCTTGCACTCCCGCTGGCCTTGCAGGTCCACCGCCGGGCCCCTCATGGGGCTCGGCAGTGGAGCCACAAGGCCGGCGGCGGCCGGGACCGTTGTGTTAGTCTGTTGCTGCAAAATAGTCCAAGAGTTCAAATAGCACCTTTAAGACTAACAAATAGCACCT
The DNA here is from genome assembly GCF_001447785.1 of Gekko japonicus. NCBI lineage: Eukaryota > Metazoa > Chordata > Lepidosauria > Squamata > Gekkonidae > Gekko > Gekko japonicus. The sequence goes on from NW_015160975.1 coordinate 62,827, forward strand.
TTAAGACTAACCTTTAAGACTAAGACTAACTGAGTGGTGGGTGTGGCCTTATGACACACTTCCGGTGATGTCAGGGGGTGTGGCCTTATGGCACACTTCCGGTGATGTCAGGGGGTGTGGCATATGCTAATGTGTTATGCTAATGAGTTCCCCTAGCTCTTTTTCTACGAAACGACCCCTGGTTGCAACCATGTTTGTATGCCAGAAATGGCTAATGACAAGCCCTGGAGATGGGGGCTTAGTGCCTCTGAATGTGGAGGTTCCCCTTAGACATCATGGCTAGTAACCATTTAGACCTATCCTCCATGAATCTAGCTAATCCCCCTTTATAAGCACTTAAGAAGAGCCTTGCTGGATCAGACCAATAGTCCCTCCAGTCCAGCCTCCTGTCTCACACAGCGGCCAGCCAGTTTCTCTGGAGGGCCAACAACAGGGCGGAGAGGCCGAGGCCTTCCCCTGATGTTGCCTCCTGGCTCTGGGATTCAGAGGTTTAGTGCCTCTGAATGTGGAGGTTCCCCTAGTAGCCGTAGACAGACTTCTCCTCCATGAAACTGTCTAAGCCCCTTTGAAAGCTGTCTATGCCTGTGGCCATCACTACATCCTCTGGCGGCGAATTCCACATTTCCATCACTCTCAGTGTAAAGTACTATCACAAGACCTCCAGCAATGCCAGACCACTTGCCCATCTAGAGAATCCGGCCCTTTCCCTTTAAAGTTCCAGCATCCAACTTAGAAGGGAAAAAAATCAGCGGTGTTGGGGGTGGGGTTGAGTTCTGAATCAGGGCTCTGGCTTTTGTGTGTTCCGAGATGTAGATCTCTCTGATTTTTGATCACCAATTTTGCAATGAGGTATTCATTTAGGCCGGTTGCCATGGAAACTAGAGGAGCTGTGCTCCCAGCCCAAAAAACATCCCTCCCGCATTTCATTTTGACATAAAATGGCTACTCCCGTATATTTTGCATGGTGCCACAAAGGAGAGCCCCCGGCTGCCCTGCGGATTTCAAAAGGGCCCAAATGGTCCCCTTGCTCGGAATACATCTTGCAAAGGACGGTGCTCTGCGTCTAAAGGGTGTTTTAAAGAACGCTCCAACATACAAGTCGCTTCCAGTTAAAGTAAGATTTAAAAATATATACATATTAGCTCAAGCCGGAGAATGAGAGAGGTCAGGATCGAGAGAAGGGGAAAGCAGGGAGCTGAGGATTCAGATTAGCATAGCTAATTAGCATAGCTAATTTTACACAAAATGATGAACAACATGCCTAATACCCAGAAGATACTTCAGGTCTTAAGCCTGTTGATTTCAAAAAACATTGTGTGGGCTCCAATTCTGTGTGGGGGGGGGGGTGTTTCTCTTTCGTTTTTAAGAAAGGGACTTGCAGTAATCTGCGGGTGAACCGAAGGTTGCCAACAGGCCAGCTTTCCACTGCCGGCTTTCGGATGGCCTCTTTACTGCCGGAGCTCCGCTCCTGTGCACTCCTGCAGGAAATGACCCCTGCAGCCGACTTTCAGGTGGTGTGATGTTGGAATAAAGCTGCTACACCCCCTGGCATCACCGGAAGTGTGTCAGAAGGCAACACCCACCGCTCAGGCTCCACTGGACTGTTTTGGATTGGTAGCTATTTGGGGGGGGGGGACGGGCTTTCAGATGGGACACCCCTGGAGCTCTGGGGGGGGGGGCCCGGGAGAGGGTGGGGTTTGGGAAGGGCGGGACCTCAACAAGAGCCAGTTTGGTGTTGCGTTTAGGAGCTCAGACTCTAATCTGTGAGAACCCGCTCCTCCTCATGCAGCTGCTGGGGTGACCTGGGGTCAATCACAAGCTCTCTCAGAGCTGATCTCTCAAGGTCAGTCCTCAAAAGCGTTCTCTCAGCCCCACCCGCCTCACAGGGTGTCTGCTGTGGGGAGGGGAAGGGAAAGGAGCTTGTAAACCTCTCTGAGCCTCCTTTGGGTAGTGAAGGGCCATGGGGTATAAACCCAATCTCTTCTCTTCCCTCTTCTCTAACACCATAGAATCCACCTTCCACAGTGGCCATTTACTCCAGGGGAACTGGTCTCTGTAACCTGGAGACCAGTTGTAATCCCAGGAGATCTCCAGCCACCACCTGGAGACTGGCAACCCTAGTTACAACCTTTTTCCTGGTTCTCTCTCCCTTGTTTTAATGGCAGGAATAGGGTAGGTTCTGTTTAATTCCACGCGCCCCCTTGCCATTTAATGGTTTCCTTCAAGCTCTCTCAGCCCCACCTACCTCACAGGGTGCCTGTTGTGGGGAGGAGGAGGGGGAGGAGGAGGAGGGGGAGGAGATTGTCAGCAGCTTTGAGACTCCCTTGGGTAGTGAAGGGCGGAGTATAAATCCAATCTCCTCCTCCTCCTCTTCTTCTTCCTCTTCCTCTGAGAGCCAGTTTGGTGTAGTGGGTTAAGTGCACGGACTCTAATCTGGAAGAATAAGGTTTGATTCCCCATTCCTCCACTTGCAGCTGCTGGATGACCTTGGGCAAGCCGTAGCTCTGATAAGAGCTGTTCTTGAAAAAGAGCAGTTTCTCTCAGAGCTCTCTCAGCCCCGCCTACCTCACAGGAGGGTGTCTGTTGTGGGGAGGGGAAGGGAAAGGAGTTTGTCAGCCCCTGAGCCTCCTTTGGGTAGTGAAGGGCGGGGTATAAATCTAATCTCCTCCTCCTCCTCTTCTTCTTCGAGCCACTTTGGTGTAGTGGGTTAAGTGTGTGGACTCCAATCTGGGAGAACCGGGTTTGATTCCCCACTCCTCCACTAGCACCTACTTGATGACCTTGGGCAAACCGTAGTTCTGTCAGAGCTGTCCTTGAAAAAGAGCCGTTTCTGTCAAGAGCTCTCTCAGCCCCGTCGACCTCCCAGGGTGTCTGTTCTGGGGAGGAAAAGGGAAATGAGACTGTCAGCCGCTCTGAGACTCCTTTGGCTAGTGAAGGGCAGGGTATACATCCAGTCTCCTCCTCCTCCTTTTTCCAGGCTGCCATATCAAACAGGGCCCCAAAGAGCTGGGGAGGATAAACCCATCACGGCTAATTGCAAGACCTTCAGATCAAGGAAATGAGCTGGAGATCAGACATCTTTTCCAAACCAAAATGTTCTAAATGCTGTTCTGCAAAGCCCTTGACTGATCCGCAGCACTTCCGAAGTCAAAGCACTTCTGAGCCCCCCCCCGAACGTTTACAAAATGCAATGCAACTGGGGTGGGGGGGCTTTCCCTCTGCAGCAGTCGGTGGGCGAACTCTGTCGCTGTGAACCCATGCACGAGATCGGGGATGGGTGGGATGGTGGCCCCTCAAAAGCCCCTGCCTTCCAGCATTCACGCCACGGGTCTGTATTGCCCAGAAGAGTCCGGCGGCTTCTTCCAAAACTAAATTCCTACTTGGCAGAAGTTAAAAGGAGGGAATGGGGGGGGGGAATGTGGAGAACTCGTGCCTCTGAGCTCTTTGGGGAGGAAATGAGGCGAACACACTGGGTTAGCTGGCCTAGTTTTCAAACAAAAAGCACTTTTCGGGTCCTGCGTCTGATCCTTCTTCACAGGCACACGAGAGGATATGTGTGGAAATGAGGAGAAGCAGAAATCCTCTGCTCCACCAAGCCTGGTCGCAAAAGAGAAAGTCGAAAAGAAAAAGGGCGGGGGGGGGGGGGTGTCCGTGTGTGTGTTGGAATCCAGGATGCTCACAGCAGGACCCTTCGACTAATTCTAGAAAAAGGCGTCTCTCTAGTCTGGGTTGCCGGCTCAGGGTTGGGAAACGCTTGGAGGAGAGTTGTCAGCTCTGTGTTGGAAAATACCTGGAGATTTTGGGGGTGGAGCTAGGAGAGGCCGTGGTTTGGGGAGGGGAGGGGCCTCCGCATGGTCCAATGCCACAGAGTCCACCCTCCAGAGCAGCCATTTTCTCCAGGGGAGCTGCTGTCTGTCAGCTGGAGATCAGTTGTGAAAGTGGGAGATCCCCAGGCCCCACCTGGAGGCTGGCAACCCTAGCTTGGAGATATGGGGGGAAGGAGCCGGGGGTGGGTCTCAGGGAGGGGAGGGGACTCAGCAGGCAGAGTGCCCTCCAAAGCAAACCCTTTCTTCCAGGGAAACTGATCTCTGCCACCTGGTTTCAGACTCGGGAGGGCCAGGTTCCAATTGCCACACTCAGGGGTCATTTCCTGCAGGAGCGCACATGAGTGGAGCTCCGACAGTAAGGAGCCCAGGGGGCGGGCACATGCAACAAGCCCTGCCCCCTGCTCCCAGCAGCCCTCAGTTGGGCCAGGAGGAGCAAGAAGCAGCCAGGTAAGTTGCAGAGCCCCCCCCCCAGCTCCCCAGTCCAAAACAGTCCAGTGGCACCTTTAAGGCCAAGGTTTATTCAGGTACAAGCTCTCCCTCCTCTGCGAGGACAGATCTGCACGTTCCCCCTCCCCCCAATAGCTATCAATCCAAAAGAGTCCTGTGGAGCCTGAGCGGTGGGTGTTGCCTTCTGACACACTTCCGGTGACGTCAGGGGGTGTGGCATATGCAAATAAGTTATGCTAATGAGCTCCTGCACCTCTTTTTCTACGAAATGACCCCTGGATCACGCTGCTGCCAGGGAAGCTGGCTGGGTGACCTCGGGCAGGTCACTCCCTCTCAGCCAAACCTACCTCACAGGGCTGTTGTAAGTATAAAATGGAGAAGTGGAGAATGATGGTGAGGGGGATGAGAGGCCCATACCCTGCTAGCCGTGCAGAAGAAGAAGGGGGGGTTATACGCCGCGTTTCTTTTCCACGAAGGAGTCTCAAAGTGGCTTATGATCACCTTCCTTTCCTCTTCCCACAACAGGCACCTTGTGAGGCAGGTGAGGCTGAGAGAGCTCGGACAGAACTGTGACTGGCCCAAGGTCACCCGGCTGGCTTCACATGGTTGAGGAGTGGGGAATCAAAACCGGTTC